>NW_017307296.1:392234-438958 GCF_000935625.1 Nanorana parkeri
TCTTACAAAAAACCCCCCCCCCCCCCCCCCCCCCCCCCTTGTTATAATAGTGCCCTTCCTATTTCCTTGTCTTAGCGGGAATGACGTGTGCATTGTCTGCATAACTTACCACCATTCATCAAATCTTGCCCTATCTTGTAGGATGGCAACATGTAAACAGATAAAGATGGTGTGTTGCTAGATCTCGCACTGTCTCATCACCATCATGTCTACACTTCTTACCTGGGTCTAATTGATAGCCTCTCATGGCTTCCAATACCATCTTTATGCCGATGACACCCAAATCTATCGCTCCACACCTCAGCTCACCCCCTCTGTCTCTTCACGTATCTCAAATCTACTCAGTGATACCTCAGCCTGGATGTCACACCACTACCTCAAACTCAATCTGTCAAAAACTGAGCTTATAATAATTTTTCCTCTTCACCGTGTTCCCTCCCCCAACTTCCCCATCACAATCAACAACACTACGATCAACCCCTCCCATCAAGCCAGGGTACTCGTTGTAATCCTTGACTCTGAATCTCTCCGCCTATCTCCTACGCTGCCAACCTTTAGGTGATCCTTAAAAACCCATCTCTTCAGGAAAGCCTATCTCAACGGAACTGCCCTTTTGCTTCCTCCAAAAACTCAACCCAAACAATTATTACCTCATGTATCACTTGCCCCTCCTACTAGATTGTAAGCTCTCACGAGCAGGGCCCTCCTAACTCTTTATTGTTCTGAAACTGTATTGTAACTGTACTGTCTCCACTATGCTGCACAAATTGTTGGCGCTATATAAATCCTGTATAATAATAATCATCATCTTGTCAAGAGCAAGCCAGCTCCTCATTGCCAAAAGTAAGATGGTGGCACAGGCCTGGACCATCAGTAGGAGAGCTGTGGGAGAGAAGAGAACGCTAGATCTGCTGGGCATGCGAGTAGAATTGTGCAGCATAATAAAGGGGAAACGGAAAGATATTTGTATTGGGAGACAGAAGTTCCTCTTTAAAAAGCCATCCAAAAAACCCAGTGAAGTAACTACGCCCAGGCTGAGATGACATCAGTCTGCTGGAGGCAAAGGGGAGCATTTCCTCAGTCTCCTCTCACCTAATAAGACTGCAATATTGTAACTTCATAGCAAGTCACAAGATGAGTGGCTGTAGAAGAGGCTGATCCTGTGTCAGACATTTGTGAACACAACCAAGCACTACACAGACATTAGGATTAACATGACTATGTCCTCTCTGTGCCATCATATTGGTAAAGAAAATAGACTCTGACCCTGCATAATGCCTATACAAAAAGGCGTTGCCATTATCCCGGAGAGGAAAGAAGATGAAAGCATTATCAGGGTAGTGCTGCTTTTGTAAGAGGTAATGAATACCTGCGAGTGTTACACCTACATATAACTTGGCATGTCTGTACTTAATGCACCTTTGCCCAGACTAACAACATTAAAGAATTTGAATATTGTTAAAAAGCAGTACAAGTTGGAAAGGAAGCCTATACATGGTCTCAATAGCTGCAGCCATTGTGGATTCATTTAAGTGCATTGTTTGAGTTACCATGTTTGAGTTTGGAGAGAGAGGGTTTTTCACTGCTATTTAAATAGCAGATTTTTTTTTTTTTTTTTTTTTTTTTTTTTTTTTTTTTTAGTGAGTCAAAGTGGGGTCCCATACCCAAGTGACTTCCTGAGCACCCCTGGGTTGCTAATAGTTAAGGATCTTGAATGTATTTCTAAGGTTTAACTCCTGAGTTTAGTGTCACTTTAAGCTATATGTGTGCATAATAACACATATAGAGACCTTACAAAATGTTTAAATCTCAGGGGTCACTCTAGGATTATAAACATTAGGGATGCACCGATACCGGTACGAGCACCGATACTTTGCTTTTGGTACTCGTGGATACAGAGTACCGATACCGATGCTTCCGCTGGCATGGAGCCATGTTGTCTGGTCTGCTTGATTGTGCTTGGCCAGGAAACCAACTTCCTAGCCAATCAGGAAGCCGGGTGGTGAGTATTGAACAGCCTTCCAGCTTCCTGATTGGCCGGGTAGCCTGCTAGATGCGGATGGGCTGGAAAGCCAGCCTCCTAGCCGATCAGCATGGAGCCGGCTACTCAGCCGGCTTGATGCTAACTGGCTGGGAAGCCGGTTCCCTGGCCAATCAGTATGGAGCTGGCTTCCCGGCCAATCAGGATGCCAGGTCATTAGTCGCTGCCCAGCTTCCTGATCGCACAGGAAGCTGGCTCCGCGTTTACCCACAGCACTGCCGGTCAGAGGAAATCTTCCTCTGACCGCAAGTTCCGGTATCGAGGAAGGTACTGGAGCATTTGGGGCGAGTACGAGTACTCGCCCAAATACTCTGTATCGGCACCAATATTACTATCGGTATCAGAGCATCCCTAATAATCATGCCAATGGTTCCCAGGGTCTCGCAAATGGAATGTAGACCAGAGTCTCTCATCACATCATTCCCGATAAGAAATGTATAGGTTTATGGCCGGCCTAATCAAACAAAAAATCTCCCCTAAGACAAACACGCAGTGAACTAAAATCTGATTGGTTGGTGATGTACAGAATCAGGAAGCTACTAAATAAGCCAGGAAGACAGCCAAGTGTTTTACATATGTTTTATAAACATGATCTACAGAAGACAATCCAGCAGATCATTTTTCTTCTGCCGTGGTCTTTGTGACTTTTACACTAACGTTTCCCTAACAGTAAGGAGGAGGAACTCTGTACCTAACCACAAGTTCCACGACACGCCAGGGAAAACGAAAAAACCAAGAGCCCACTTCCTGCCCCCTCCCAGCTCTGCCCAAACATTGTTCTTATTTATATAACTGCATCTGCCATGTCAGGTTCATGTTACAGCAAGAAAACACATGGGTCATCTGCAGACTATTACAGCTTTTCTGGAGGTGACACATCCCATGTGAGCGCAGGCCACACTCTCCCAGAGCCCATCCTGGATTGCCACAAGATTCTGGGAAAACAATGCGCCCGTCGGGGGAATCTACATACTGCCTGCAGGTCACTAAATCCCATGTAAATGAATCATGCCATTATACCCATCAAAGCAGAAAGTTTGCTATAAATGTATCCAACCATCCCATGAACCTCTGAGTGGTAAGGCTGGGTTCACACCTAGGCGTTTTTCCGCGCTTACGTACTCGCGGAAAAAACGCTCAAACAGGGAAATGCCATTATTTTCAATGTGCATGGTTCCCATCTGGGCGGTTTTCCGCGAGTACGAACGTGCGGGAAACCGCCCTACGCCCAAAGAAGTACATGTACTTCTTTGGGGCGTTTTGGTCGGGCGGTTCCATTGGGATACAGCCAAGTATCCCTCGGAAAAGCGCGTTTTTCGCATGTTTTTTTTACCGCGAATCGCGGTAAAAAACCGCGCGAAAAACTTGCATGTTTAATCTGCCTAGGTGTGAACCCAGCCTAAAATCTGAGAGGTTCCAACTCTTGCAGCATTCAGGCTGGGTTCACACCTAGGCGGATTGAATATGCACGTTTTTTGCGCGTTTTTTTTACCGCGATTCGCGGTAACAAAAACCGCGCGAAAAACGCGCGTTTCCGAGGGATACTTGGCTGTATCCCAATGGAACCGCCCGACCAAAACGCCCCAAAGAAGTATCCCAATGGATACGTAAGGCGGTTTCCCGCACGTTCGTACTCACGGAAAACCGCCCAGATGGGAACCATGCACATTGAAAATAATGGCATTTCCCTGTTTGAGCGTTTTTCCGCGAGTACGAAAGCGCGGAAATACGCCTAGGTGTGAACCCAGCCTCAGGTTTCATGTTATACTAAAGTATTCCGCTTTAATACTCCTCTGCTATACTGCACAGGGAGATCACTCTCCAACTACATCATTATGCTTTACTATTAATAAAAACTAAAAACTTTTATTTACATATATTCCTCAAAAGCCACAAAAGGATATAAATCCATTTTGTTTGCCCCAAATACTTCTGCAAAACCAGGTATGACCTTGTAAAAGTAGTAGTGACATCATCACTGTGCGGCACATAGCCAGTCCGGAGAGCAGAGCTGTAGGAGGGACCCAGCATCCCTTAAGGATTCATTCACACCAGGCGCTGCGCTAATCTCACAGCGTCTATTGTGCGGTGCAGAAGCACTGATCCCTGCACATTACACTGTGTACTTTTTTTGTTTGTTAGAACTTTATTGAAATGTCACAACTGAGATTACATTCAGTTCTACAGGCACAGCGCGGTGCAGGGCAGTTGTACCGTGTCGCATCCTACTGCAGCGAAAAAAAGTAAGGCACACCTTACTTTATCATCGCACACCACTGCATTCCTACTGCAACACATTGCTGTGAAAGAGCACCATCCGTAACAAGGCAAAAATGCCATTTATTGCGCTAGGGCTGCGCTGGATTTTAGTGTGTGCGATTGCTGCACTTTCCAGCAGCTACCACTCTGGAACGCACTGCAATTGGTGCGAAGTGGCCCCTAATGTGAATAATACAATGCATCATTTAGGTCACGGTACCAGTAGTTCTTAACTATCAAGATGCTCAATAAAGGATTGAATGAGTCCGTTAGAAGTCTTCCTGAACTTTCTACTCATCAGACAGAAACATACTATAGGTTTCATGAACGGTTAGCTAGAAATACAACAAACAGTCTAGAGATGGCCACAACTTCTCCTTTTAACCACATTTGGCTTCTCCAGAACCCGGTTTCTCAATCAGCAGTACATTTATTCCTCGCAGTAACTTCAGCATCAAGTTTATTGCCTATTATATGACTACGACCCTCCGAATAACAATTTAAAGTTTAGGTAATTAATATATTTCATATGCAGCAGACTCCACGTAGCTTATTTTCATCAACGATAAGTCAATAAATATAAGACTGAAGAAAAGGCCACAAGAAATGACACTTTCCAGGGGGTACTTGGAAAACATCAGAAGCGTGATGTCCTCACACATCCCTCTGTGAGGTGCAGCGACAGAACGCTCACAACACACAATGGGTGACAGGCACATACTGGATCAGGGAGGTTAGATCAGCAACAAGAAACTAGCGTGAAAGAAGACCTATATCCAAAATCAACAGGCCCTGCAAGCTGAACGACTGCAAGTAGTAATAAACGCTCAAACTATTTCTCAATAATGAATCCAAAATATACCGATACTAGTATGCTAGTATCGGTGCCGATGCCGAGTATCTGGGCGAGTACTCATACTCACCCAAATGCTCTGATGCCTTGCCCGATACCTCCTGTATCAGAAATCTGGGCGCCACGTCATTACACGCTGCGCGGCTTCCTGATTGGTCAGAAGCTGGCCAATCAGGAAGCCAGGTGCCGTGTAATGACGCGGCGCACAGATTTCTGATTAGTCGGGAAGCCGCCTTCATGCTTCCTCGTCACCTCTTGACGAGGGAGCATGGATGCTTTGCCCGATCAGGAAGCCGGCCAATCAGGAAGCCGGCGTCATTACACAGCGCACAGCTTCCCGATTGGCCAGAAAGCCGGCTCCATGCTTTCTCGTCACCTAGTGACGAGAAGCATGGGGACGGTTTCCCTGCTAATAGGGAACCGGGTGGTGAGTCATTACTCGGGAAGCCGGGTGGCGAGTACCGGGAAAAAAAAATAAAAAAAATCGGTACTAGTACTTGTTATTGAAATACCAGTATCGGTGCATCCCTAAAATATACATTACCCATCAAAGGATTCCTTTACATTTTTGCACAACCATTTACATTGATCATGTTTCTGAACAGCTCCAACTCTCTCAGCTCCACTTCCCTGATCATCCTGTCCAGCACAAGATTTCAAGGGACAGAGCAGAGTGCAGCAGCTGCCCATCTACTAGCTAGGGAAAGGGAGGAAGGAGAGCGGGTGGTCTTGCTGTGCCTGTGTGTTTGTAGAGACACACACAGCTTACTAGCACGCACAAGCACACGCTCCATTAGGACCCTGCAAGGGAAAGGAGCCCCCCTAAAACAGGATATCAGGGCCAATGCTCCGGGAAACAGCTGATTCTGCAAGTAACTAAAACTTTTAAACATCAAGAAGCAGCATCCATTGTAAGTAATTTCATCTGCATTTAAAATAGCGTAAAAACATTTTGACTTCAATAGCACTTAAAAATGATAAAGGTTATCTATAATCTAGATCTTTTTTCCCCAAAACAAAACTAGAGTTTCACTATAATGCAAGTACAATCCTAACCGTATGGCTCAGATTTCATAGTTCTGCATTTTCCTAGGTAATGAGAGCTACATCAGCGACAAAATGCATGGAAAGTGAATTCTACTACCAGCATGAGAGCACGATACGGGAGGAGTCATGGGACAGTAACATTCACTGCCATCATTAAATCGATGTCTGAATTTTCTTAGCGGTTATAGTGTCATCATTAATCCACATTCTGTTGTTAAATATTCTGCAAGCCACACGGATAATGTGATCAGAGGTTTCAACTTCCAGAGCAGTTCACAAAATTATCCTTTTAAGGCCCCTTTCGCACTATCCGATCAGGAGAACGATCCATGTACGGATTCCCTCCTGATTGGAGCGGTACAGAGCGGATATCACAGTTGTGACATCCATGTCTATCCAGTTTTTCTCTCTATCTTCCGATGGAGGAAAAAACCTAAAAATGAGCAGACCCAATGTCAGTCTATGGCATATCAGATGGAAACGGGCATATGTCCATTTGCATCAGATTCCCCCATTCGACATGATCAAGTCTGGCAAAATGGAACACTGTTGCGTTTGGTTTTCCCGGGCCTGGGCAGAGCCGGAGCAACCAGATGTAAACGGACACCTGCCCGCTGCCCATAGACTTACATTGGGCATCTGATCGAGCCTTAAAGATGGACAGCCGGACCCGATCGGACCGCCCATCTGAAAAGAGCCTTTGGGTTCATTTCCATGGATGCAATTACAGGCATATGGGCATACAGTGGGCATACACCTGTATTTGTGGTTCCCAGAAACGCGAGCTACTGCGCGCATTTGTGTTCACAGAACTGTACGGACACCAAGCAGACATACACGTGTAAACTCAAGTACCAGGGTTTAAACATACATGTTTCATAAATGCAAAACTTCCCCTATTGAGAACTGAAGGCCCTGCACTTGCAAAAGCCGGTATTTTACACGTGTATACCCGTGTATTGAGTCCATACAATCCTATGCAGTAGCTGGTTCTCCCAGGCGCCACAAATCGGTGGATTTTCTGCACTATGCCCATGCGCCTGTTTTTTGCATCCATGGGAATGAGTCCCAAGAGAATCTGGTGTATTTTAAAGAGAATCTTTTCCTTTTGATAATTTGACAGGTTCTCCTAGGAGCACCCCCCCCACACAAATATTATCCTTCAACTTCCTCTGACGCTGAAATGCTATGAGGAGCATGTGTACGTATCCCTTGCTCCCATGATGCAGTGCTTGGGCCTGAGTGGCCATTGACCAATCCCCTGAATGGGCGAAGCGAGAGATTCTAATTGTTTTTTTTTTTTAAGATATGCAAGTAATGTGATCATGCAAACTAAGGAGAAAAATATATTAAAATTGTAACAGTGGTTTATTTAGACAGAATATAGATTGATCCAACATTTGCAGACAAATCATTTGCCTGATTTGCCAACTTATTCTTCCTTCAAAAAATAGGAGATTGATATAGCTCCCTTTACTTCCTGGAACTCTGGCACATGTGACTAGGACATGTGACCATGCACATCATCTCAGGGGAGAAAAAATGCCTTGCTCTGAGATCTCTTAAGATAACAGGCGAGATTTCCCAGCAATGCTCTGCTTATGTAAAATTCCCAGGATGCTTGGGTACATTACAGCACTAATGCCCAAGAGGACCAGGAAGAGTAAAATTAAAATGTGTTTGTTTAAAAAAAATGAATGCAAGATGATTTTATATCTGCATGCGGAGGTGATATTTAGTGAAAGAGGGGAAAGTTCCACTTTAAATAAAAACAATACAACTTCAGCAAGAAACAAACAAACACTTCAAACCCAAAACAGCCTCTTCCACATTTCAGAATAAAAAAAAACCATACAAACTCGTGAATGTTCATCTGTTTGAAGTCGCTGAGGAACACTGCAAGTACAGACATTTATTATAAACATTCTTTAAAAAGACTGCCAAAGCCAACTGCTGTAATGATCCCAGACCAAAGATGGCTATTAAATTCAAGTGCTTTATTACCACCCATGTCATAAAGAGAAAAGTGAGCATTGTCTGGTGCTTGTGTATGTAAACAGCAGGGCGTGTGCGAGTCCTGGGAGAGAACTGTGCCGCCGAGTGCTGAAAGGGGATGATGAGCCCTGGGAGTAATCCGATAATACCTGGATGAAGGGAAACGCTGCACGACAACCTGAAGGGCAAGATATAAATCTGTCAAACTACAAAAGAGGCAGGACAGGCCTCACACTGCAAAACAAAAGACCCGACACTGAGGCAAGATGGGCAGAGGAGGAGAAAACTACCTGAGAAAATAAAAGGGAGGCCTTTCTCCGTGCCCATTCACACTATATGGTTACCCCAACACACATCACAGACTGTTAAAATGCAGCATGCATGATTTTTTGGTTCATTGTAGTGCGCAGGGCACAACATTTAAATTAATCGGCTGCCCTAATGCAACGCACATTACCATGAGAATGCAAAAGCATTTAACACGCTGCAAAAGGACCAGGCTGCTGTGAATGGGCCCTTAAAGGGAATCTGAGGACAGAAATATGGTAGCAGCCACTGCCAATATGTAGTGTTTAAGATGCAGGCTTTGAGCCCATCATCTTGATCTGGGCTTAAAGTGACATTAAACCCTCAGATTTTTTTAACATAAAATACTGTAATGTGCTCCTTACTGTAATCCATGGTTGTTTCCCTTCTCTTTGCTGCTCTTCCTTTTAAATCTGTATCTGTTCTCATGCTGGGCAGAACTTCTGTTTTGCAGCAGACTGCCTTGTCTCTGGAATGGATACATGGTGTCTGTGTGTAGGTTCACAACCTGAGCCAGCACTACAGGAAGGGGCACTCAGCTGCAGAGGGAAGTTCTCCCCAAGCATGAGAAGACATGAGGATTTAAAAGGAAGAGCAGCAAAGAGAAGGGAAACAACCATGGATTACAGTAAGGCACACATTACAGTATTGGTTTATGTTAAAAAATCTGAGGGTTTAATGTCACTTTAATCTTTCACTGCCAGACCCTAAGGGCTTGTTCACACCAAGCACGTTCCAGGAGCAGAGCAGTCACAGATCGGATCAAAACAGCGTCCAATGTATTCCAATGTTATTTTGGGCTCTAGTTCACGCCGCAGCGTTCAGTTCCAGAGCATGTAAAAAAACTGCAGCAAGCCCTATTTTACCTGCTCTGGAACGCACTGAAAGCCCATTCTAAAACAAAACACAAAATGTTTTTTTTTAACCAAAAACGGGCCCGGAACGCATCAAAAAGGCACAAAAAAACGCAGTATAACACTGCACTGCGTGTGCAGAAACACACGCAGATCTGGTCTGCATTTGGTGTGAACAAGCACACACACACACTTTTTGGACATGTCAAAATTCACATTAAACTCCTGAAGATTACCTAAAACCCACAAACCATTATTTATTTTAATGGACACACCAAATTTTTAGATCCCCAATATCACCTCTGAATTATTGAAGCTAACAGATCGTATTTTGCCGGCTATGGTGGGCAGGGGTTGACCGCACTGAACCTGGAAATGATCAGAGATAATCGCATCCGGTGCAAGAAACATTTTAAAGTTGTGGTGATACTTCTTTAGAGGAGACACTGTCACTGTCAATTCAGGACAAAGTGAAAGCATCTCACTGATATTTACCTGGTCAGTGCTCCTGGGCAGTTCCTTCATCATTGCAGTTGGCACCAAAATCCCCAATTGGTTCCAAGGTACACTGCGCTAGGAATAGGTTCTAAATAGCCTATAGGACCAGCAGCAACTATGTATGAAAAAGATGTCGGATATGGTAAATTAGTTGTGCTTGATCTAAATAAATGTGGATTCCAAAGTGGAAAATATCATGAATAACACACGAACATCTATACAAATAACCAAATATTCTATCCTAATGTGTGATCGATACGTGTATGATCGAACCCTCAATATGAACCAAAATCCCCAGTGTCAGCTGTATTGGAAACTAAGGGCAGCGGTAATATCACTCCCTTGGTCATGACTGGGCCTAGTGACTGGCTGCAAGACCCGAGAACTCTCACATGGGAGAAGGTCACATACTAGGGCACCACAGTGGAAGGGTGACCTTTTGCAGACATTGTAACTTTGCCCTGAATGAACAAGATGTCTCTTTAAAGTGAACTTCTGCTAGGCAAAGCAGCCAGTACACTTTGCCGCCACTCTTCCCAGTTTCATATTCTTCTCTTACCTTTGTCTGTGAAGGTTCTCATTCATCCAGTTCATGGTATATCTGTAAAAAAAATAAGTCAAGGCAACTGGACTCGCTGTATTTTTCTTGAAGACGTTTCACTGGTCATCTAACCAGCTTTCTCATTCCATTCTGAATATAGAAAGCTGGTTGGATGGCCAGTGAAACGTCTTCAAGAAAAATACAGCGAGTCCAGTTGCCTTGACTTATTTTTTTACAGATATTCTCTTACCTTTACTCCTCCATCTCAGTGAGCAAACGGAGGGGACCCTGTGCAATCTGCAATTCATGGCCTTGAGAGTACACACTCTCCCATCCACCCCCACGTAATAGTAATATGTGCCTGAACGGCCAATCAGCAAGCACCATTGCCATCACGTGGGAGCAAAGAGGATGAGTCGCATGCTCAGAAATAATGGGAATTTCTCTTCACTCCTTGAAGTGGAACAGAGCGGTTGGTGATCAAAAGAAAAGGCAAGCATCTGTGGCTGTGGAGGGTGATGGTCAAGTTAACATTTTGTTCTGCCCTGCGTGCCCAATGCACAGGTTGACTTTTAAAACCAGAAAACAATGTAAAAAAATCATATTTGAGATATAACAGAATATACAAAACCTCAATCCAACAGGCACCTACGGTCTGCACTACTGACTCGTTACCCGTTCTATCACTGTTTAGGCTGACTCTGCCATAAACACACAGATGGGGTATAGGAAGCGTTTCGTGAAGCAATCAAAAGGGGCCGAGCTGCCAAAACACACAAACTGAAACTTCCAGCCTGTTATTCTATGATCAAGGAAGTGACAGCGATATGAGACATCAAGCTGGAAAATGCCAGGAAAACACTCCGTATCGGCACTGAAGTACAGCTGAGGCAAGTTAATAATTGAATATTTACTGGCAGCATAGATAATAATAGAATGGACCGCACATCAAACAGTATTAATACAGGAAACACACCGAGGTGAAAAAGACATTAGGCCTCGTATATAAAAACTAATGATAGAAGCATTCTGCTCAAAGCCACCAGTAAGCTGCCCGCTTTTATTTTCCAACTACCTCTAGAATATACATGAAAGGGTCAGTCACCCCACAATTGAAGGAGTTCGCAGCATACTGTATACGATCCTGTTATGACATCAGCACTGTAACAGGAATACATACTGGAGTTGTTTTTAATAATGCGATCAAAGTTTACATGAAAAATTCCCTTTAATGTAGCGAGCGCTGCCTTCCGTCTGCCCATCACTTTCACCAACTTCCTGGATTCCCAGTGTGCTTTGCGTCTCTTTCCCTGCTGCTTGATGTGATGCAATCGCCATTTCTCAAGACTACATATCCCAACATGCATTGCTTCCAGCAAGCAATGATAAGGTTACATTGTGGGTATTTCCTGTGTTCACTGAGAGATGGGGAAAGAGCAGAGTTGTAGTTCGGCAGCTGCTCAGTGAAAGTGGTGACACAATGAAGGGTGCGGCAGTAAGTTATGTATGGAAGGCTGAAAAGTATTACAATCTTACCTTGCATCATCATACCTTCGACCTCCCATAACGCTGGGCCTTCCAGGCACTGCAGGGAGTGAGGGATGCGACTCGAGCAGTGAAGTGTTTCAGTCACATTCCCGTCCCTCCTTGCTACTTGCCCGGCCACAAAATTCCTTGTATTTTCTTAAAGAATACAAGGCATTCTGTGATTGGATGAGGACAGGAAGGGGGTGAGGATGTGACAATAAACACGACCTGTGGGCAGAATCATTCTTAACCCTTGCACTGGGCCTCCCCCCGCAGTGCAAGGGTTAAGTGCTCATTTTCATTTAGGGACAAAAATAGAAAAGTTATACTCACCTGAAGGCTGCCTGTTAGGCCGGTCCCTGCAGCCAGTCTCCTCCTCCACTACAGTGATAGAACGTCCCACCGCATCCTCATGTCCTATACATTGTATCGCACGTGATGACTCACAGGACCTTAGACTGCTGGAGTGGAAGGGGAGAGAGGCTGCAGAACCAGTCTAACAGCCAGCCTGCTGTGAGGTTCCGGTAAGTGCAACTTTTTTTATTTTTATCCGTAGACGAAAACAAGCCCTTAACCCTTAGGGCCTTGTCACACCATCAAGAGTGCGTTCGGCCTCTGAAATGCACCTTGGCCAGCTCACTTTGTTTTGGTGTGGAAGGGGGCGTGGCTGCGGTCCCATTGAGTTCAATGCACCGCCTGTGGTGCGATCGCCAGAACACGTGGCACATTAGTGCCTGCGTTCCAGTCCAGTGTGATCTGCAAAAAATGCGGCAAACACTATTTTTTGCAAAATCGCACTGGACCAGAACGTAGGCACTAATGTGCCACGCGTTCGGGTGCCGGGGAATCGCACCGCGGGCTGGGGGCATGGCTGCGTTGCCATTGAGTTCAATGCACCGCCACGCCCACCCCAAAACAAAGTGAGCCGGCCGGGTTGCGTTCCAGAGGCTGAATGCACTAGAACGCACTCTTGATGGTATGACAGGGACCTTACAGGGAATGGGTAGCCCCGCTGCAAGGGTTAAGAATAATTCTGTCTGGAGCTCATCCTTAAATCTCCTCGTCCTGGTAAATTACCGCTAAAACGCTGTATTACCGGGGGTTTGGCTCTAGACAAGATCTACACGACTTCCTATTCCAGGAACACAACCATCAAGAAAAACACTTTCTTTTAGTACAGCAGCTGCTGTCAGAGGTCATTTTAAGGAGATTCCTCTCACTTCCTATCTGTCTGACACCAGAACATGTAGCAATCTCCGCAACAAAGTACCCAAAGCTGATCTGGCCTATGTCAGAAAAAGAAACGTATGGACTGCTTGGATTAGTAGATATTCCCCTGCCTGGATCTGACTCTTCCTGCAATGAGGACATTAATACTATTTCACTTTTCATTTCCCTTTATGACAGCCTGTGGCTAGCTTTTAACCTCCAGCGGAAGAGAATTACTCCAACAAAAGGAATCCACAGCCAAGCCTCTATTGAGGAACACTCTACTAAAGATCTTAACCCCTTCATGACTGAGGCCTTTTTTTCATTTTTTGTACCCATGTTATATTCCACATTTTAGGCCTGAAAATTACTTAAAACCCCCCAACATTATATATTTTCTGAATGCCAAGACCCTATAGAATAAAATGGTGGTAGTTGCAAATTTTTATGTTGCGCAATATTAGCGCAACTCCTTATTAAACCCCAATATTTAGTGAAAAATTTAATTAAATGCCCCAAAACACAACAAAATACCAATTTTTTTAATGAAATATAAAAGATGAGGTTACAACGAGTAAAACGATACCCAACATGCCCAGGTTACGTGCATCCGTAAAACGGCGAAAAAAAACCCCAGTACCCCAAAAAGTCAATAGAAGACGCTTTAAAAGCCCCCACAGGTCATCAATTTAGAGATACCCCCAAAATACTGGCCCTAGAATTATTGCTCTCACTCCGGCGTGCGCGGCGATACCAAACATGTGTAGCGAGTTTGTCGTTTTCATACGTAGGCGCACCCGACGCGTGTTTACGTGGCGACGCGCGGGGAAGGGGGACTTTTACATTTTATTTATTATTAGATTTATTTTATTTAAATTTAATTTAAAACTGTACGTCGTCAGTCACGAAGGGGTTAAAGGGACAAGAACATGAAAATGTTCTTTAGTTCTGGGTCACTGTATATTTTGAGGGAAATGTCTTTTTAATTTTCAACAAAACTCTGTCCCTCGCCAAGCACTTGTTCCATCCTCCAATGTCTAAACCACTGTCAAGTCCTGTAAGTGTGTATTGTAGGAGGCAAGCATCAAATGGTGGGGGACACATGCATGCGACACTCGCAAAAGTGTCAAAAACCTTAAGAGCTAGTTTACACCAGGGCATTCCGGCCTGATTTGGGGCCAGCTGACTGCATTCTGGGGCGGAAGGTGGCATGGTGGAGCATTAAAGTCAATGGCACCGCAGCCACACACCCCTGGCCAAAGTGCCATCGCCCGCACCGGAACAGGTGGCGCATCAATGCCTGCATTCCGGTCGGGTGCGATCAGAAAGAATGCTGCATGCGCTGGGGCCGGTGTGAACAAACCCTAGAGGCTGAGGCAGCAGCACTGGAATGAAGGAGAGGAAGGAGAAATGACCTGCCAGAGGCGAGTATAAACTGTCTTCTGCTGTAGGGCACTGCAGGATTTAAAGAGGAACTTTACTCATATCTTTAAATGACAACAAAGACACCTTTAGAAATGTTTAGTTAGGACAATCTACAAAAACAAATACTTCTAGATTATTGCTGGCTTTTTATTCACTGCATACCTTATTTTACTTTTCCTTCCCATTCTTCTCACTGTGGCCATTTAGTACTAAGGGCGGATCAATACATCTCCCTTACTTCCTGGGACATGTGACCATGCACATCATCTCAGGGGAGGAAAATGCCTTTCCCTGAGATCTTGTGAGATTACAGATGAGACTTATTAGCAAAGCTCTGCTGATGTAACCTTACCAGGATACTTGGGTACATTATAGCACTAATGCCCATGAGGACCAGGAAGTGGAAACACAGTAATTGTAAGTAAAAAAAAAAAAAAAGTTTAACTAATGAATGTAAGATGATTTCATATCAGCATATGGATATGTTTAATTGATAGTTGTAAGATGATGTAATATCAACATGTAAAGCTGCATTTTTTTAGTAAAAGGGGGTAAAGGTCCATTTTAAGGCTTCAGGAACCTGACGGGGTCTTTTTTAAAGAAGAAATTTAGTCAGAGAACAGATCAGTTTCTTTTACCACAAACAAACTACGCTGCCAACAAGACAACAGAGGCAGAAATTGTTGTTTAAAAGGAGAACTATGGGGTTAAGGCTTTTCTCCATAGTTCTCCTTAGGGTAACGGGAGGACACAAACTAGCATCCTCCCCTCACCCTAGGCTCAGTATACCGCGAGCTGTGGTTCGCGGTATACCGAGACACTGCAGTATACCGCAAGCTGCTGCTCGCGGTATACTGAGACGCCGCAGCTGAAGTGGATCCCGACAATTATGCCGGGATCCGCCGAGCTGCGTGACTGACAGCTGGCTCCGCCTATCTAGGAGGCAGAGCCAGCTGTCCCCGCCCCCCCCCCCGTCCGTTCCGCCAGTCAGCGGTGGTGGATTGGAGGGGGGAATCCAGCCCCTCCCCTGTCACGGCAGAGAGCCGTGACAGGATCGAGAGGTGAGTGAACGCCGGTATGTGTTCGCTCACCTCCCGATCTACTGAGCCGACCTGTGACAGTCTCATTGTCACAGGTCGGCTAGAACTATGAGGTGATTGAAAAGCACTCACCTCATAGTTCTACTTTAAGTAACAGTACGCTACAAAAATAAACCCCAAGAAAGATAAAACCTTTGGCCAGAACAACATTCCTTAATTTTCAGGTTAAGCAACAAGATACAGAATTTTAAACAAATTACACCATCCATATTTTATTACTAGGAAGAGTCCAGCTGATACCTGGCAAAGTCGAGGCTCCCATCCAGGGCTGAAATTCGCTGTCACTGCGTATTTTCAGAGAGCAGCGCTAGTTCTGGAAGCGGCACAGCTTCTGGGAGCCGGGCAAAGGCATTGCACAGAATCCTCGTCTCTGACACATAACAGTCATCTCAACATTTCCTCTCTACATGCCGTCATCATCTGGAGAGCATGGACAGATTCGATTCTCTTTATGTTTTTTTTTTTTTTTATAGTTTGGCATTTAAAAAACATGCTTGGCAGGACATGGAGATAAATAAATACGTTTTGACAGCTCAGCATTTGATTAAAGCCATCTGTAATTGGTTTAATATGTGCAGCGTGGATTTAAAAGTCATGTTAACTGCATACTAATCCCTCTTTAAATCCTGGAGAACTCACATGAATGATTTTGAAAAGTGGATTAATTATAAAAAAGGCGACAGATGTGCTGGTGTGCAGATGTTAATTCATCTTGTCTTGGGGAAAGAAAAAAAAAAAAAAGTGCACACACCACACAAATGTGTACTGCGTGACTTTAAAGAGACAACCGAATAGAAATCAAGAACACCCACCGTGCCCTACAATGAAACAAACAGCAAATTCTGAAAGGCGTACAGATCAATCAAATGATTATTAGTAATATGTGCAACATTAGGGGGAAGTGTCTTTTTCATCTAAAAAACACACACACACAAAGATTTGAAGCGCAGTGACAAGGTTAGAAACAGCAAAGCCAATTCTTTCACTGCATACTAGATCCAGGGTAGTGCAGATATATATTTTAGGGATGCACCAAAATGGGCGAAAATGCATTGCATCCTTAGCTTCTCCCTTCCTCGCTGGGCGCCAGTCTGTGTCCCCCTCCAATACCCACTGCTCTCCCTTGCCTGTGTCAGCAGAGGCAGCGGGGATCGGAGGGGACACAGAGCCGATCCAGCTGCCGCCACCCATCGACGAGGAGAGAAGCTGTCAGGATGCAGCACGGGGGGGTTGCGGGGAGGAGACAGCTGTTAGCCGTCACAGAAGGCTGAGCTCTCCTGCCGTATTGCACGGTTCGGCTTCCTGTGAAAGGCAGAGCAGTCAGGATGGAGAGCGGAGACACAAACACTCAGTGATCAGTACTGATCGCTGAGTGTTTGTAAATAACTGAGGACATAGAAAGGTTACTGTGTCCCCAGTTATGAATGAACAGGAAGTGCTCTACATCACTTCCTGTTTAATCATGATTGTGGACCTAGCAACTGATACTATCTCTTCAGTTTATGAATGGACAGGAGCACTCAGTAATGAGGCTTCCTGTTCATTCATAACAGGGGGTGTTACACAAAACTTTGATGATTTAAATAATTCAGAAGAAGGCTAAGTATGAGAAAGTAAAATTTATTTTACTTTTGTATTTTGGTGTAGTCAGGCTCCTGTAGCCCTGGACTCCTGAGCTCAGGAATTCTAGCGAATGTCTATGGGGATGCAGGAGACACCAATGTAAATCACTTTCTTCCAGCTTGGGTAACTACATAGGTCACATCAAATACTACTACCCTCTGGCTGTCACTAGGTTATAGTAATGCGCTCCCACCTCACTGATTACCATCCCTTTTCCAATCATTAGAAATCCATGTTGGCTATTCTAGCTGCTACAAGATTCCCAGATTTGAAGGACAGTGACAGTCCATTGGTCAAGTGAACATGGTCCTCTTTTTGAAAATAAGGATACTTATCCTGGTGTGTTCACTTTGTGAACGGAGCCTATAGCCTTTAGGGCAGGTTCACACCATTTTACAGACCAGATCTGGAATGCAGTGCATTTTGCCACGTTTGGACATTTTTTTTTTTAGGTTAAAATGGTCTTACAGGTGCATTTGTATACGTTTGTGATGCGTTCCGTGCATTCCAGACCAGACAAAATTAGACAAGCAGTATTTTTCTGGTCTGGGATGGACTGCGCTGCTGTGAACAGAGGCCAGAAATAGCATAGGGATACATTAGGATGCATTTTGGGTCCAGAAACAATCTGGTCTGGTGATGATCCAGACATGGTGTGAATGGGCCCTTAACATACATTCGGTTTTGGATAGTAACAAAGTACTTTCTAACAACATAGAAATTATTACCCATTTTTTCCTGCCATGGACTACAATAAACATTGGTGTTGGGCGAGTAGTTTGTATGAAAATAAAAAGCTGAATGCATGAATATATTTTATGGGGACAGAATATAAAAAAATGTACGGCAGATCACTAGCAATACAGGAAGACCTCCAAATGTCGAACTACAAACTGTCCTGCAGTAACTCTGCTGCAAGGACTTTTAACAGCACTATGTCAAAAGCGAGAACCTCCTGTCTGCAAAGACAGGGACGAGCGAGCGTGCCAGTGTACTATTCAAGGTTAAAATCTGACTATGCACGCAGCAACCTTCAATTCAAGACAGGACAAAGGAAGCAAATCTCAGCATAAACCACACAGTAGACTCGACTGACACCTCCCATGCCAGAAGTTACTAGGCAAAGACTAGATGTCACCGAGAAAGAAAGTAAAATCTCAGCGCAATCAATAAAGGATTGTCCAATCTTAGCTTATGCAGCCTTATGTTTAATTGTTTTAACACTGCATGTGCCTTAAAGTGCACCTGTGAGCTCAAAAATATGGGAGCTGCCATTGCTTACTTGGTTCTCAAAAGTGCCGACTTCAGGGCTGACATTGTGATCCTCAACCCACTACCTATTAAAGAAGAACTGCGGACAAACAAAATCTTAACCCTTGCAGTGCGGGGGTAGACTTACTGCAAGGGTTAAGTGCTCGTTTTACATTGGGAACTAAAATAACAGATATATTTACCCAAAACCGCTCCCCTCAACCTTGCTCCCCCTCCACTCTGGTGGTCTAAGGTCCTGCGAGTCATCACATCCTATACAGTGTATAGGACGTGAGGACGCCAAGGGATATACTATCGCTGCAGCGGAGGAGGGGACAGGCTAAAGGGATCAGTCTAGGAGTCAGCCGAGATTGCGGTTTGGGTGAATATATATGTTATTTTAGCTCCCTACGCAAAACATAACCCTGGCAGTGCGGGGTGGGGCTTGGTTGGGTAGACCTACTGCAAAGGGTTAAGATTTTATTTGCCCGGTGTTCTTTTTAAAATCACTTACCTGAAACAAGCATGGAAGGTCATCAGATAGTTTAGTGGCCGTATGCTTGTTACCAGGATTGTCACTCACCAAGCACTGAAGCTAGGATCAGAATGCTGGCCCTGGAGCATAAAACCTACTAAGTCTCTATGGAAGGATTTGTAACAGCGATTGCAGACAATCCAATAAATAAGTTCACAAAACCAGTTTACTCATGACTTGCCCCCACCCTAAAGTTAATGAATGCATCGATGCTGCCTGAATCACCTTCTATGGCTTCTTATGCCTCATGTGGGCTCCAGATGTGAGACCTCAATGCCAACTTCTGCCTCACCAAACATAGAAAGGGAATTCTTTGGACTGGCTTAGTATTGGCTACTTGGTACAGCTTCCATATTGTAAAATAACTAAAGCTCAACTCCGGGATCATATTAACCCCCTCCCAGCACCCTCTAACTCATCACTGAAATAATAATTAAAAAAATCAACACCATCACTTTTTACTTACCTAAAGCTGCAGTCATGTCACCCTACAGATGTCTCTGTTCTGTTTACATCCAGCAGGGCCCTTCTTCAGGGGTCTATGTCACTGCCTGCATGACGTGGACACTTCTTTTTGGCCGTCCAGCGGTGGGGTCCACTTAGAAACCAAAAGAGGAGTGATAATCAATGCGTAGGGACTGGATTTCCCAGGGACATCTGCAGCGCTGCGCCCCCAGTGCTGCCAAGGGGCTTAGGGAAGTATAAATTCCTTCATAAGAAACATTTTTAAAAAAAACATTGCTGGATGGGTTAGTGGAGGATAGGATGGGATTCATATTTTGGCCAGAGTGGAGTTTCAATGGATGCAGTGGTGAGAACGGGACCTCGCCATCCTCAAAGCTGGGAATATAAGACTTTCAGGGTTATTCACTAAGGCTGGGTTCACACCTGGGCGTACGGAATATGCGTGTTTGCGGTAAAAGAAACGCGTGACAAACGCGCATTTACGAGGGCTATCCGGCTGTATGCTAATGGATACACGCGGAAAATACGCCCCAAAGAAGCTCCAGTACTTCTTTGGGCGTGGGGCGTTTTTCAGCGCGTTCCTACGCGCTGAAATACGCCTAGGTGTGAACCATGCCCATAGGCAATTATTGGTTTTCACATGCTGAGCGTTTTACAGCGCGTAGGAACGCGCTGTAAAACGCCTAGGTGTGAACCAGGCCTAAAAGGTGAAGGGTTTGGAGAAGGGAACAATCTAGGACAACATAGCTGATTTGGAAAAAAATTCTCCGATTCAGCTCACTTCCCAGTTCAGCTATGTTGTCCTAAATTGTTCCCTTCTCCTGCCTTCTCCAGACTCTTCACCCTTCTGTGAATAACCCTGTTAGTGCTTAAAAATCTGTTAGATATTTTTTTATTTGCTAAAAATCCCTAATACACAAGACATAAAACAAACAGGAAAATAAATATAAGTTTGCTAGCAGATGTAGAACACAAACCAGAAGGGCTGGGTGACAGACCAAAGGCTGTGCTAATTAATAAAATAATACAAATGATGATATCCTGCAAGGAACAAGTATCTGCTTGTGTTCAGTCTATCACAAAGAAGGCGTTCACCCTTTCAGTGCCAGCCAAGCAAAGCTGACAATCACGCCACTCGTTTTCAGGTACAATGGGAGTAAGATCCAGACAACTGCACAAATACCCCGATATATTATCCCCCCCCCCCCTTACCCACACACACACACACACACACTATACAAACACGGGATGCAGCCACGGCAGACAATAACAGCTCCAACCAGCAGCAAGTGGTACGCACGGCGATGACAGCACAGCCAGCTAGAGGCTTACACAGGTGACCGGTACACTGGATCTGCTGCCAGGACAATAAATCCCTAACTCGAGATATCTGACAGGCTTGACAAAGTGTGACGTAAAAAGTAATCTAATCACCTACTGAAGCGAAAGCCATACATGGAAGGATCCGGGAATCCGGTTAGTGACGGAGAGACAAGGATCAAATAACATGCACTTGTCACGGGCTTAGTGATTGCCTGTAGGATAGCCACAAGCTGGTAATCTACGTGGGGCACTATGTGACGGATAGAAAGGGTGAGAGCCGAAACACATGTTATCCTCCAGCAATAAACAAACATTCCCATGATAAAAAAATAAAGTGAAAGTATCCCATTCCGAGGAAGCGAAGTATCCCATTCCGAGGGATTCGAAGTATCCCATTCCGAGGAAGCGAAGTATCCCACGTGATGGACACAAAGAGGGAGACTGAAAGACACATATTGATACAAAACAGGACACATCTACTAACATAAACAGAAGGAATCTACTGCCTCATACATACAACATGCCAAGGAAAGATGAATAGATCCATACAAGTCACATACAGTCACATCGGTGTTCCTGTCTGCGGCAAACACAAAGAGGAGATCCAGTAGCTTTCAGAGACGATTCTACCAGTGACTAATACACGGGAGAGATCTACATGTGAAACACAGACACTGGTAATCAGCACGAAGGGGATCAACAAACTGATCCGGCCAGTGAGAGTTTATAAAGGTCATATCAAAACTGATCCCATCTCCTCAGTGACGGACACACTAGAATGACCTACGGGAGCGGATCACAAACTGACAGAGCAGATCAATCACTTAGGAGGGTGATCAGTGACCAATGCACAGGGCGAGATCTGCAGGTGATCATGTGAGCGATATATACATTTGGAGGTCACCAGTGCTTCCAAAATAAAGCATGGGATGTACAGGTGATCCTCTCAATGGTAAATACATTTGGAGAGCAACAGGTGATCCAGTCAGTTACAAACATACGAGGTGACATCTACAGGGGATCCAGTCAGTTACACACATACGAGGTGACATCTACAGGTGATCCAGTCAGTTACACACATACGAGGTGAGATCTACAGGTGATCTAGTCAGTTACAAACATAGGAGGTGGGATCTACAGGTGATCTAGTCAGTTACAAACATAGGAGGTGAGATCTACAGGTGATCTAGTCAGTTACAAACATAGGAGGTGAGATCTACAGGTGATCTAGTCAGTTACAAACATAGGAGGTGAGATCTACAGGTGATCTAGTCAGTAATAACAAAATTCATAAAGAAATTGACAAATGCCAGGCACACAGGTGTATGTGCCAGTGATGACCTCATGGGGGGGAGGGGAGGGTCCATTTGTTACAAGGTAAACAAGATGACACTTTGTATACGATACAGGTAATCATCCGGACCAATAAGAAGGGGGATCTATAGGGTAGCGTGTTATTGTCAGACACGCAGGAAGGATCCACAGAGATCCCTGCCTGTTACATACACACAAAGGGGAATCTAAGAGAACCGCAGATGATCCATCCAGACAGACAGACAGAGCTCCAGCACATTGTACATATAAGAATTCCAGGGAGACACAGGAGCAGATCTACCAAGAGATCGATTAGACAATCCTCCTAGGGACACAGAGGGGGATCGATCAGTGGATCTCTACAGTGACAGGCACACAGAGGAGATCCCTACAGTGACAGGTACAGGAATGGTATCCATCAAGAGATCCCTACAGTGACAGGCACACAGAGGGGATCTCTACAGTGACAGGTACACAGTGGGGATCTCTATAGTGACAGGTACACAGAGGGGATCCATCAGTAGATCCCTACAGTGTCATGAACACAGAGGGGGGGATCCATCAGGAGATCCCTACAGTGTCATGAACACAGAGGGGGGATCTATCAGGAGATCCCTACGGTGTCATGAACACAGAGGGGGGATCTATCGGGAGATCCCTACAGTGTCATGAACACAGAGGGGGGGGATCTATCGGGAGATCCATACAGTGTCATGAACACAGAGGGGGGGATCTATCAGGAGATCCCTACAGTGTCATGAACACAGAGGAGGATCCGGCAGGAGATCCTCCCAATGACAGGAGTGCGGAGGGGGAAGCACTGACACACACAGGTGATCCAGAGACAAAGCCAGCTACACACAAACCGGTCCCGGAAAACTAAAACACACCGGTAAGAAACCCCCCGCGCCCTTCCCGGGACTCCTCTCCTCACCTCAGCCCTTCCCGGTGACTCCGAGCCGCCGCCCGCTGCCTGGCTCGGTGTCTCTCCGCTGACCTCTCACCCGGCCGCGCCTCGCTCTCACTCCGCGGTTGCTAAGGCAGTGAATGCTCGGGAATGCTGGGAAGAATCGTGACGTCAGACAGAGCCTCCCGGGGCCCGCCTACCCGGCTCCTCCCATCTTCAAGCCTCGGTGGGCGCGGCCGACCGGGGAGGAGGGGCGAAGACTGGTCTGAGAGAAGAAGAGCAACTGTTGGAGGGGAAGATGTGGTGGGAGGAGCTAAGGCTCGTGGGGATAAGGAGGAAAAAAATAGCGGGAGGAGGAGCTGAGGAGAAAGGGCGGGAAGTGGGAGGGAAGGGATTGCCTGTCAGGAAAATAAATAAAAACAGAATGAAGTAAAGAATACAATAATTCACACGAGGACACAGTAATTGAGGGGATACATACATGGGCATGCAGGTGTACGGACTTGCATGCCTAATTCCAGGCTTGGCGCCAGACGGCCTTTTGAAGGAGCAGTACTGAACTAGGAAGTTGGTGGATGATCTTCAACTGTTCCCTTGCTACTTGAATCCAGATTCGGTTCCTGATCTGCTTCCCTGTTGCTGAATTGTTCTGTCCTTGGACTTGTCTATGCCCTGCCTCCTTGTAATTAACTTCGGCTAGTTCCTGAGCACGGCTTGTCTCTGCTCATTCCCGGTGTGACCTCGGCTAGTTCCTGGCCATAGCTTGTCTTTGCTCATTGCCACTATGACCTCGGATAACTTCTGACCATGGCTTGTCTCTACTCATTCCTGGTGTGACCTCAGATAGTTCCTAAATACGGCTTGTCTCTGCTCATTCCCAGTGCCTCCTTGTAATTAGCTTTGGCTAGTTCCTGGCCATGGCTTGTCTTGCTCATTCCCGCTTTGGCCCTCCCTAAAATTCGTGATTACAGATAGTCTCTGCTCATTCCCCGTACGACCTTGGCTAGTTCCTGACCACGGCTTGTCTTTGTTTATTGCCAGTGTGACCTCAGCTAGTTCCTGATCACGGCTTGTCTCTCCTCATTCCTAGTGAGACCTCGGCTAGTTCCTGGCCATGTCTTGTCTTTGCTCATTGCCACTATGACCTAAGCTAGTTTATGACCACAGCTTTTCTCTGCTCATTCCTGATGTGACCTTGGCTAGTTCCTGACCATGGCTTGTCTCTGCTCATTCCCTTTGTGACCTTGGCTAGTTCCTGACCATGGCTTGTCCCTGCTGACCTTCTGATGTGATTTCAGCCTGCCTTCTGACCAAGACACTGCCTGCTACTCTGCCGGTTATATGTCTCCTCAGCCACAGACCACTACCTGTTCAGACCACTCTTCCAGCCTGGTGTGTGTTCCAGTGTCCTGCCCAGCTGCCTCCATGATGTGGACCCCTGGCTCCCGTGCCATTCTCTGCCCTCTCATTCCCTCTGCCCCACTCCATGAGGGGGAATCCAGACCAGGGATGGAAGGGAAGCCTTCTCGTTGGCCTCCAACCAGGTACCTGATAGAGGTGTAGCACACCCCCTAAGGAGCCACAGAGAAAAGGTGGGTCATCCATTATAGTCATGTCTAGGGGATCCAGGTTCTGACTGCCCATTAACCCTTACCACCCTCAATGGTGACCAATAAAAGCGAGGTCCAGACTATAAATATGATGCTGAGGAACTTTATTGATGAACTTCAGGGAGAGAGGTTGAGGGTCAGGATCATCCAGACTGTTGTAGATTCCTTTAAGTGGTAGGCTAGAGTAACTGCTGCCATCACAGACTAGGACGTTTAACCCTTTCGCTGCCAAGCCCTCCGGAACATTTTTCAAATCAGCTGGCCAAGCCATTTTTGAATTTTCTGCAATTTTTTCCTATTGATTTGATTTTTAACTGCTGCGTTGCTAGCGTTTGTAAAAGACCCCCCAAACCATATATTTTCTGAAAGCGCAGGCCCGGTAGAATAAAAAGATGGTGATACTAAATTTGTAGGCCCTGCGATAATTGCGCAAATGTTTCTCAAATTAATATTAAACCGATAAAAATACACAATTCAATTGTTAAAACACACCAAAATCAGTATCCGTGCACAAAATAAATTATTTTCTGACTAAATCTAAAAGATAAAACTGTATTGAAAGACATGGCAATCTGTGTGTAGAACACCTGGCCAAGCAGTACTTGAATCAGAGATCATTAGTCATCTTCATCCTTGGTATTAGTAGTAGCCACTGGGCCCCCAAACTCAGGCCTCAGTGTAAGCACATGACTAGTCCCCAGGCTTCAGGCCTAGCCCTATCAGACAGTCCATTGCAGCCTTCCCCCAGGCACTGCCCGTGGGAGGAAGAAAGAGCTCACATGGTCCACCCCAAGTATTTATCTCCTCTCCCAGCATGTACCACTGGCCATTAACCTCCTAGTGATTGGCTAGGGAGACACACATACTCAGAACAATCTCTCATTGGTTGTTCTGCTCTGTGGCCAGGGTACACCCATCAGCAGACAGATGCAAACGATAACAGACTGATTAGGGGAAACCAGATGACGAGCATAGACTGCAAATCAGCATCAGACTGATTACAATCTGAGAATACAAACTTTACTAAGCGCTCCTGCCTACAGTTTGCCACAGAGGAACTAGACTGTGTTCCATGTTGGAATGCATCTGAGGTGTGCCTAGCCAAGTTTATGCCATGCACCTACGACCTCATCATATCACCGACACAACACATGTCTAAGAACAAGAGATAAGAGAAGGGGAACACAGGTATGCCCTCCTCTCTTTCCGTTGTCTCTCACATACTGGACATGAGAGCATATTTGGATTTGAATCTTACCACTTTATTGCAGTCTTTGGGGATACTTTGTATATCATTATCTCTTTCTTATTGCCGTCCCCCCATACCAGGTGCCACCTGAAGGGTGATTTTTTTTATTCTCTAGGTCAAGAATAGGCATCCCCAGCACTCGAGATCTAGGTAAATGGTTGGATATAAATTTGTAAACCAGTACAATGGCAAAATGCTTAGAACTTCTGCGTTACAGCATTGGGGTCCTTGGTTTAAATCCAGACTCTATCTGCATGAAGTTTGCACGTTCCCCCTGTGGGCTTTCCTCCAAAGACATGCTGGTAGATTATTTGGCTCCTCTATAAATTGGAAATGGTGTCTACGTGATGCAATACGCGTTGCTCCCGGGTTCTATAGAACGGGGAGGAAATCGGTGAATGGACGTTAGCGCTTCCTTCAAATGCAAAACAGAGTGACAACAACACCGATCTACACAAGCCCTAAATCAGGGGTAGGCAACCTTGGCACTTCATCAGGACTCTACCTCTGGAAGTCATTCCTGTGGCTGTCAGAGTCTTACAATGCCTCATGGGACTTGTTATTCCACGACAGCTGGGATGCCCTTGCCTACCCCTACCCTTCATGCCTATCCAGTGACAGGTCCACTTTAAGCGGAGTTATTTTACTCCCCTTGTCTGTTATACCATTTCACTTCCTTTTTTTTATAGGTATTGGGCCGACCTGAAGAGATTTAAAGGGAAAAAAATGTAATTACCTCTGTGACATTAATAATATACTCTGCAGTTCAATGATCACAGTTCTATTGAAGTAGAATTCCTTTGATGTTACAAAGTCCTCCTCAGACCTATAGCATCAATATATAAAGGGGCTTTAATCAATAACCTCCTTGGAATCTTCTGACTGCCCAAACCCTTAGCAGTGAATCGGCTACAGAACCTCTGGAAGGATTCATCATTTCTTCAAGGATATGAAGACCTTTTGCAAATCTGTATTTCTATTCTTTAGAGGACTCCAAGCAAATGTTTAAAAAATCTATTTTCAATCCATACGGAGAATCAGCAAACAATTCATCACAAAGACCCTTTTTTACCCCATTTTTTGCCCTTTCAGTCATTTTACACCTCTGACTGAATACATTCCCGGTATGCAGCAATATGCGGCAACAGTTTAATTTTTCAGAAAAAAAAAAGCTCAACATATTATGAACATTAAAAAGCAGTCTTGGAGCTTCAGTGCAGTGACTTTGCCTAGGCTGAGATGATGTTATCAGTCTGCTGCAGGCAGGAAGAAGCATTTCCTCAGTCTCCTCTCCCCCCAGTGATCAGACTGCAATATTGTAACTTTGTAGCAAGTCACAAGGTGAGAGGCTACAGCAAGGGGCTGATCTGTGTCAGATCTTTGGGAAGACAGCAGGCTTGCAGGCTCCTGTCATAATTTGAATTCAGTGTGGCTGCGTGAGTGCCATCCATTCACAGACCTTTTGATAGGATTCATTCTAGATCTGCGCAGTAATCTAGTGTTCCCTGTAATAAAGACCGCTCACTGCTGCACTCTAAACTTGTGCAGAGTGACTGGTCTTGTCTCTGTATTAAAGACCAGTAACTTCTGTTATTAAAGACCAGTAACTTCTGTTATTAAAGACCAGTAACTTCTGCTCTGTCTCCTTGTGCAGGGTGACTGGTCTTGTCTCCGCCCCCTCCTGTAATAAAGACCGCTCACCGCTGTTCTCTCTACTTGTGCATGGTGACTAGTCTGGTCTCCACCCCCTCCTGTAAAAAAAGACCGGTCACTGCTGCTCTTGTCTCTGCCCCCTCCTGTAATAAAGATCGGTCACTGCTGCTCTCTCTACTTGCGCAGGGTGACTGGTCTTGTCTCTGCCCCCTCCTGTAATAAAGACCAGTAACTTCTGCTCTCTCTACTTGTGCAGGGTGACTGGTCTTGTCTCTGCCGCCTCCTGTAATAAAGACCAGTAACTTCTGCTCTCTCTACTTGTGCAGGGTGACTGGTCTTGTCCCGGCCCCCTCATGTAAAAAAGACCAGTCACTGCTGCCCTCTCTACTTGTGCAGGATGACTGGTCTTATCTCCGCCACTTCCTGTAATAAAGACCGGTCACTGCTGCGCTCTCCCCTTGTGCAGGGTGACTGATCTTGTCTCTACACCCACCTGTAAAAAAGACCGCTCACTGCTGCTCTTTCTCCATGTGCAGAGTGGCTGGTCTTGTTTCCACCCCCTCCTGCAGTTATCTACAGGCAGCCTATAGTGGGCAGGGCATGCTGGGCCCCTCCCACAGCTTTACTCTTTGCACAAGCTATGTGCAGCACAGTGATGATATCACTACTACTTTAACAAGGTAATAACTTGGTATGCACATGCATTTGGTGCAGAAAACAAGTCAATTTTTATCCTCTGTGGCTATTGAGGAATATATTTAAATGAAAGTATTTGTGCCCAGGGTTCAGCTTTAAAGCCAGAGGACAATTTTGCTGCAACTTTCACTCTTTGCCGAGTTTTCTGTGAAAGTCAACACTCCATTATCACCGCAGATGATCGACTATTATCTGATGTGGCGAAGGCCTGCCTTCTCGCCTGACTGGCAAAACCTGACTTTGTGATCTGCAGCAAAAGTCTCTGTGATGTTTTACTTTGTAATGTCTGAAGGCCAAAAACAGGTTTCTCCACAAGCGCATTGTGTTCCCGGAGATAATGATGACATACATCCTAAAGGTACATGAGCACCGTCCAAGAATCATATTCAGCGTGAAGCATTCTTAACCCTTGTGTGGCAGGAAGCATTTCACAGCGAGGCATGCAGACGTAATGCAGACATTGATGGGAAGAAGGATCATCTTTGTCTTGCTTGGTAAAGGTTATTACATGTAACTATTTATTTATACACAGAGATTCTTCTCCACTTCTACTTTCTGATACTTTATTTGCTTTATTTCTTCCTACAGTGTAGCACACATTGACTCCACACCCAATGAGAACCATGCGTGTGAATGTTATATGGAAACAAAGTAACCCGATTGCTTCTGTTCAGCCTGTATTGTGATCCCACACCACTGCCGCACATCACAGCCACTATTCACTGCTGCAGATACTGAAATTCCTATCTGCGTTGTCTCTGGCTTTGCGTCTTTACCTGTGCTCATATCCTCCTGTAAGCTGCTCTGAAATTGTATATAAACCGCCCACATTATTTATTTTCTCTTTTGAATAGAACAGGGAAGAGTTAGAACTCCTAAAAGGGTTTTCGATTGCTGGACAAAATATAATGAAACCCTGCAGGAGATTCACTAAATATTTAGCTGACCTTTGCACATAAACAGGCGGGCAGCAGTTACATAAGTGCAGGTTAGCGTTTAAAAACGTCCTTTCCCGCTCCTTTGTGCGCCCCCTGTGAACGATATGGGAGTGGGAAAGTTTGACAAATGATAGCCTTTGGCATATACAAGTGTTTGGGTGGCTGTAGAACTTGCCAATCACTTATATGGTGTCGGAAGGGTGCGGGAAGTGTGAGCCTCCGCCGCCGTTGCCGGCTATCCCAAACTCCGCTGTCCCCCATGTGGGCCCTGGAACGGCGGGTCTCTGTGGCTGAATCCGAGGAGAGATCAGCACAT
This sequence comes from Nanorana parkeri, assembly GCF_000935625.1. Taxonomy (NCBI): domain Eukaryota; kingdom Metazoa; phylum Chordata; class Amphibia; order Anura; family Dicroglossidae; genus Nanorana; species Nanorana parkeri. Next base: position 421,770 of record NW_017307296.1, read on the forward strand.
TCTGCCGGTTGATCTCCGGTCTCTGAATGCGGAAGTCATGTGAATTGCATGCATCGGGTGCGCCTACTTGCGAAAACGTTGAATACGCCACACATGTCATACAGTGTATCACCACAAATGTTAGAGTGAGAGCAATCATTCTCGGGCCATCAATCACTGATAACACTAAACTGATGAGCGGTAAAAGCTTTTAAAGCGTCGCCTATGGCCAATTTTTGGTGTGGTAGTTTTTTTGCGATTTCGTGGATGCATGCAATTTTAAGGCTTGACTTGTTTGGTGTCTATTTACCCGACGTGACCCCGTCTTTAATATTTTACAAAAAAATAGGAAAATAATAAATGTTTATAAAAGCTCAACTTTTGTCAAGCTGGCAGGGCCACCCACAGATTCAATATTAGCCAATTCCTGCTTATCCATCCATCCATCTCTTTCTCTCTCTTTCTCTCTCTTTCTCTCTCAGGGGTGGGCTGGGCCGGGTGCAGTGCAGGGACAAGGTTCTGTGGCACCCAAAGTGAAAAGGCCAAAGTGCGCCGCTCTCCCCATGAGCAATGAACTTCAACAGAATAGGCTGCATGTCTTGCCCTTCCTACTGAAGTGCCCAGGGTAGAGCCTATCTTATTTACCCCTAACCAGGGCTCAAGGGGCATCTTTTTTTTTAGGCCAGTACAAAGAATATATGATTTACTAGTTGGCAGCTGGGCGTAATATAGCAATATGCTACCTGTGCAGGATCTATCTATCTGTCTGTCTATCTATTTACCTAACTCTATCTCTCGCTCTCTTTGGAGTGGAAAGGTGACACTAGGGGTCTATTTGACCCCTATATCACCTTAAACAAAACCTGTAACCTTCAGGCTGGGTTCACAGCTGGGCGTTTTTCAGCGCTGATCGAAGCGCTGAAAAACGCTCAGCATGTGAAATCCCATGAATCCCCATGGGCATGGTTCCCACCTCGGCGTATTTCAGCCCGTGGAAATGAGCTGAAAAACGCCCTACGCCCAAACAAGTACAGCAGCTTCTTTGGGGTGTTTTCCCGCGCGTATCCATTGGTATTCCCGAGTGTGGCTCGGGGTTAACAAAGCGGTACAACGCTTCGGGTGAGCCTACATATGAAAACAACGATCACACTACACATGTTAGGTATCACCACGCGTGTGCCAGAGAGCAATATTTCTAGGGCCAATATTCAGGGATATTTCTAAACTGAAGACAGGCTTTAAAGGCCTCATTCACACGTGTGATTAGTACGCAGCCCCCATCCTTCTCTATGGGACTACGCGGCCGTACGCTCACCCGCCCTGCATGTCCATGAGGGATCCTGTCTACGTCCGAGCCAGGAAACACGCACCCGCACTTGAGGTGAGCGTAGTGGGCGTACGGCCGCATAGTCCCATAGAGAAGGACGGGGGCTGCGTACTAATCACACGCAGCACCTATCCTTCCCGGGAGCTGCTCCCCTTATGGTCCTGCACGCAGCCTGGAGCCTGGAGCTGTACGTGGGGAACGATTACAGTGTGAATGAGGCCTAAAGCGTCGGCTATGGTCAAACTGTCATGTTGATCAGTATTGCTTCTGACCTGAAGAAGAGAGGTTCACTCTCGAAAGTTTGTCTTTTATAAATTTTGTTAGTCCAATAAGAAAGGTATCATTGCACACTGCAATACTGCGTTTTTTTTTAACGTCTTGTCTACTGGACTAATACGGCTTACCCATTTATATTGCAATATATATATATATATAGAGAGAGAGAGAGAGAGAGAGAGAGAGAGATAATCTAGCAAAGCAAACATTTAATGATGACAGAACTAAGCTCTGTTAATTTCATTTTTTAGCTGTACAGACAAGAGATGGGCAGCTCTGTTCTTAAATAAAGATTAATTCTATTAGTTGCTGTAGAATAGAAATAATGGGCCTGGCACAAGACAGCGATACATTGCACTTAAAAGGTTTGCATTACGTACGCCGTGCAGAAGTTCGGATGGACGTCACAGGACCTCATTATGTTATGTACACAGGAGGATATACATTGTGACATGAATCGTTCAGGATAGTTATAGTGCAAGAAAAAAAATATTTGCTCTAACAATCTTCTGATACTAATGGGGACGCGGGTCATACACAGCCAAATGGTAATATGGTAACAGTCAGCCCATCCAATGTTCAGATTCCTCAAATAAGTTGGCTGCGTGCTGTTGCTTTAGAGGTAACCTGTGAATACTGACATTTTGCAGCTGCAAATGCTGACTTAACTTCCATCCTTCTTCTTTAAAAATTCGGCAATGGCAGCTCCCACGCTCACAGGTTACTTGTAACGTGTCCCTACAGTAGGGTTGCCACCTGTCCCGGATTCAACTGGACAGTCTGGGTTTTGAGTCCTGAATGTGCTGTGACTGGGTTTCAGGCAAGCTGAAACCCAGACACAGCACATACAGGACTCAACACCTGGACTGTCCAGGTGAATCCGGGACAGGTGGCAACCCTACCCTACAGACAGAAAATAAAGCTGAAATAGATTTATGGGAGCTATTTTACCTGCCAACAAATGTGTATTTCTGTCCAGCTAGTCCTGAGATTTACAAAACTTTCAGTCCTGTCTGGCAGGATAGGAGACCTGATTTTCAGTTCAGTTACGCTTACAGGTCTTGTCCTTCCCCCAGTTTGTGACTGGACAGTGAAAGGTGAAGCAGCAGGCTGATGAGCTCATCTCTCTGTCACTCTGCACTCACCTCCATCAGTATGCTCTGTGTTAGCACTACAGCACAACTGATTGGCTCTTTGTGCTGCTTTTTTTATTCCAGTCCAGAGTTCTGCTGTACAGGTAGTGCAATAGGCTGATGCCAGGTCAAAGTCAGGTACTTACACTGTAGAAAACAAAGAGCTCCACGGCTCTGAAATTCTCAATCCTCCGGGCTACTGTGGGCATGGGTATAGTGGGTAATGGCCAGTGGAACCTGCCTTTGCTTCATACAAGATAAATAAAAAAAAAAAAAAAGGTCACTTCACCAATAGTGTCATTCACAAGAACTTTATTCAGAAAGATAAATCGTGAGCATGCAGCGATCCCCGGCTAACACGTTTTACCAATAGAGACTTATTGTAGAAACTTCCACTGCTTGCATTAACAAAAATACATTCCATGTTGTATTACTAATTGCAGATTTGCGTTCATTTGTGACTTTTATACCTGCTTGGAGTTCAGATGTAAGCTGATGTGCAGAAGTAGAAAGTATTTTTTGGTGGGATTACAGGAAGGAGAATGTTTACAATGGCTATATATTAGTTTCAGCTGTATGTTTAGGTGTATGGCGGGAACTGCACATTATGGTCCCCGCAGCGGAGATGTAGAGCCTTAACAAGGCCCTGCTGACCATCTGACGTAAGGGGAGAGGAAGTGGGACACAAGCAGCCATCAATCCTGCACAAGAACTGTCATGAAAACCTGGGACTGTCAGGAGTTTCAGATGCTGTTGCTAAGAGAATGTCCGCTATGTTTAATCTATCTATACAAAGCGAGTTCCTGCGTCCGCTCCTTTGTTTGAAAAATGTTATCAACGATTTACGTAAAGAAGAGCCATGTGTCTGCTCTGAGCCGCCCTGTGTTTTTCCCATCTAAACAAAGAATTCTGGAGAAAAAAAAAAAAAGGTTTTCTAAAATTAAATTCTCATGCGGTGCAATAAACCCTTTGGATGATATTGGTTAAAACATAGAAACACTCAAAGGTATTTTAAAAGCCCAATTAAAGTCACATATGTTTGCAGTCAGGCTGTAAAACAATTAAAGAATATACACTGTGGCCCCCAAAAAGTCACACACACTCTGATATTTTGTTGGACCGCCTTATGCTTTGATTACGGCACGCATTCTCCGTTGCATCGTTTCAATGAGCTTATACAATGTCACAACATTTATTTCCATCCAGAGTTGACTAATTTTTCACCAACATCTTATAGTGATGATGGGATTATTATTATTCCTAATGTTCCTCTTGTTAATGTGTTTTATCTGTTAAGGTGACAGTCATTTTGGTGTTACCCCCTCTGCAAAGTTGGGCACTCGGTCATGGACCGAGAGCCCGACAGTTTCGGGAGAAAGGACGGGACCCGGCGGCATACCTTATGCCGCCGGGTGACTGTCCCCTCCGCTCTCTGCCATCGTCCATCACCAAGATGGCGGCCGGCAGGAATCAATAGGATCGCAGTGCCTGCGCGATGACGTCACGGTGGGGTGTCACCCGGTAACCGCTCCGGGTAACGCCCAGCCTCGGGACGTCCCTGCAGATAACAGACGTGGAGCCGGAGAAGCACTGGCTGGATGAGGTGCCTCAGAGTACTGGTGGGACGAGCAAGCCAGGAGCAAATTTAGGTTCGAGTCATACACAGGAAGCAAAATCTTGAAGAGCCGAATCGCAGATCAGGGATCTTAACCCAGGGTCATGCACGGGAGGGCAGAGAGCTGAGGTATCATATCGGAGGCGGAGCGGATCGTCGCAAGCCTGGTTCAAACATAGGAGATGTAGAACCCAGGAACAGAACGCAGGGACAAGCTGATGACCACTCAGCATACTTCATCACGGCTTCTGTTCGTTTAAACAGACAAGGCATTTGAGCACGTACGGTCCCATGCACGCATGTCTATGCGCCAAAGCGCGTTTGCCTGGCATTCTTAGCATAGGTTTGCTTGCATATGTGCGTGTGTCTTTGAGCAGGGACCAGCTTGCGGGTAAGGCCTGGTTCACACCTGTGCGTATTGCATAAGCGCGTCACACGCGCGTTTTCGTCCCGGAGACTTACAGACACAGATGCAGAAGGGCACGTCAGTGCAGAGGCAGCAAGCAATAAAACTGACAGATTTTAATTGTTTGAGAAACAGTTCCCATAAATTATGCAAATGAGCACATTATACTGAAATAATTATATCTAAATGAACGTCTCATACTCCAAGTCACACTGTGGAGATCAGGCACCCGAAGTACGCTAACAAGCTAATTAAATGTGAAACAAATTGGGTATCAAAGGCTAAGCATGAATTACCTGCGTAATGAGGTGAGCTAGGTACACAGCGTGTTATTTGATGTAGTATCCGTGATATCAGCCACAATAGACAGCCAACAAAGCAGAAAGATGGACAAAAATTCACTTGGGCTTCAGGCTAAAGATAAGGAGGTCAAATTAGGGAAAAAGAAAGACATTCTAAGTACGGTGCTCTCCATACAAAACGGAACCCAGAACCCAGCCATGTTCAAAACAACTGGACACCGGCTATACAGTATGTGTATGACATTCATAATGAATGGGAATGCAGTGCCAGCATGTTGCAGTCAGACCCATGCTCCCTAAATGGAAACGGTGGTCTCTCTGCACAGGTCACACATGCCCCCCTGCCGATTTCTCACACCCCCCTCACCTCTGCAAAGAGACCAGTGCTTCCGCAAAAAAAAGAAAGCGTCCTTCTCTACAGCATACTGGCAGGGGACAGGATTTTCTACTCAGGTCGTGGCTGCTTTGTAAAGGAAACAAACTGTAGCCTTTTGATGCAGCTGGAATGTATTGAGTTGATTTAAACTGAAAGTTCAATTGGGCTCTAAAGAAAAGTGACATTCTTTCAAGGGCAACGAGGTGCGCATTTTAGACAACTGACTTAGGAGAGGTGTGAAATCTACGTCAAATATGTGCAACCATCCCTAAACAGGGGTTAGGCATTCAACACCATTTAAAGTAGTATTAAACCCTCAAACTTTCTTTTTTTTTTTTCAATAATGAATCCAGATCAAACAAATACACACATTTGTGACCAAGCACTTACAGGTCATCATGTTACTAACAACCAGTGGCGTAACAATCGGTTACAATCAGTGGCGTAACAAAAGGTGGCCTGGGTACAGGGGGGCCCGGCCAGTGCATCCCTCTGATGCCGTGTGAGCAACCGCGCCTCCTCTTACATCACTGGCCAGCGAACTAAGAGCGGGCGGAGAACGTCGATAGAAGAGGAGGCGGAGCCCGGGGACGGTAGAGGAGACGGGGCCCGGCGACCGCGGAGGCGGTAAGAGGTGTGCAGCCCATCTGAGACCCTGCAGAGCCCACTATAGAGAGTCTATGGTGGGCTCTGCAGGGCCACTCTCAAGTGGGCTGTTTGGTATATCAGGTGGGCTCTGCAAGTGGCATAACTAGCAATCACGGGGCCCCATTCAAAATTTTGCTATGGGGCCCTGTGATTTCTAGTTACGCCCCTGCTAACAGCTCCAACTCTTTCAGCTCGGGCCTCCCTGAACTTCTTGTCCCGTACAAGATCACAAGGGACAGAGCAGTCTCCAGCAGCCGTCCACCAACTAGCTTGGAGAAGGGGGGAAGGAGTGAGGAGGGTAGCGGCTTACCCTACTGTCCCTGTGTATTTGTAGAGACAAACACAGCTTACTAACATACACAAGGGTGACTCAATAGGACTCTGCAAGGGAAAGGAGCCCCCCTAAAACAGGATATCAGGGCCAGTGCTCAAGGGACCAGCTCATTCTGCAGGAAACTAAAAGTTTTTAACATCACAGAGCAGCATCCATTGTAAGTGATTTAATCAGCATTATAAATGGCTTAAAAACCTTTAATGTCATTTGAACTCTACCCAGTGGCATCACTAGGGGGGTGCAGGTGGTGCGGCCTGTACCCGGGTGACACCATTAGAGGGGTAACACCAGAATGACGGACAGTCATTCTGGTGTCACCCCTTCTGAAAAGTTGGGCACTCAGTCATGGGCCGAAAGCCTGACAGTTGCATGAGAGAGGAGGGGACCCGGCGGCATACCTTATCCTGCCGGGTGAACGTCCCCTCCTGTCTCTGCCAGTGTCCATCACCAAGATGGTCACCGGCAGGTATCACCGAGATGGCCGTGCATGCGCGCGGTGTCATCACCCTCGTGCGTGATGATATCCTGCACATGCACGATGACGTCACGACGGAGTGTCGCCCGGTACCTGCTCCGGGTGACACCCAGCCTTGGGACGCCCCTGATTCTACCCCAGCGACCTGACAACAATTTACATTTCTAGCCATGTAACCCAAACAATCAACACATGCTCCAGATCGAGGTGTTTGCATTATGTAAAAAAAAAACAGGATTCTTTGTCAAAGTATCACAACTCCTATCATGTTCTCAGACTATTAACATGCGGCTTGGCACGTTGCAGCTGATAGCAGAACACAAAATGTGTGTCCAGTATCTATATACAGTATATATAAAGAGCTGTGCAAACTGTTGGCGCTATATAAATCCTGTATAATAATATGGGGAAAAGCCATCTTTTTACCTCTGTTGCCTGTAGGTAGGTTCCTCCTGTGCCTAATGGTGAACCTGACCTTGCTAGCTCCCTGATGTCCCATTTGAACAAGCTCATCGTGAAATATGTGTATCCAGTATCTATAGAGCCATATTTTGCCAAGATGTGAGAATCCGCACCCCACCTCGAATCATAAGACATGACCTCTTGAGTAAACATGAGCTCTGTTATTGTGTTGCTCTCTATGCTGTATTGCATTGATCCATTCATTGACAAATGCATTTCCGCTGGTCTTATTAGGTGGCTCTGTTCTTTGTCAAGGAATAGAACATATGCCGAGATGACTTGTGGTACAAGAACATGACACAGTCATTAGTGGGATTATGTTTGGGCGGGCTGCGGGTCGCCATGAGTTCATAACTATAAGAGAGTTACAAGAAACTGGTAGAAAGAAGAGAAAGGAAGAAAGAAAGAAAGAAAGAAAGAAGGGAAGGAAGGAAGAAAGAAAAAGAAGAAGGGAAGGAAGGAACAAGGGAAGAAAGAAAAGGAAGAATGAAAAGAAGGAAGGAAGAAAGAAGGGAAAAAAGAAAAGAAAGAAGGGAAAAAGGAAGAAGGGAAGGAAGGAAGAAGGAAAAAAAGAGAAGAAAGAAGGGAAGAAAGAAAAAGGAAGAAGGAAAGAAAGAAAAGGAAGAAGAGAAGAAAGGAAGAAGGGAAGAAAGAAAAGGAAGAAGAGAAGGAAGGAACAAGGGAAAGGAAGGAAGAAAGAAGGGAAGAAAGAAAAGGAAGAAGGGAAGGAAGGAAGAAGAGAAAGAAAGAAGGGAAGAAAGAAAGAGAAAGAAAGAAAGCTTGCAATCTATGTTCTTAGAAGTCCAGTCCTGCTCCACTCTATCTCTTACTTAACCCTCTCTCTACAATACAGTGGACGATGGCAGCTGGAAATCTGGGCCAGGGAAATGCACTTGCCCGAAGCCACGGACAAATAAATAATTTGTAACATTGTATTGCGAGGAATAAGTGACTAATGTATTTGCTGGTAATGGAAACGCAGAGCGCTACAGGCTACCCGAATGGCCTCTTCTGGGTACGTAGGCACAACACATCCCATTCACATCAGCGTCATGTGATCGCGAACACGCTCGTGGCAGCGCGGGACGACAAGGGACGCCTCATTGTGTGATTGAATAAAGACATGGCCATGGGGGTCCAGATTACAGCAACATAAATGCCGAGCTCAATGCTGAAAGTGTTTTACTTTTCCATAGTCTGCCAGGGTTGAGGTCAATTGAAAAGGAAATCAAATTGCATGTATCCCTTGAGGGCAGCATTAGAGTCATCACAGCATTCGTAATTTGGAGGATGGCTCTCTTGCGGCAGCTGTTCACGTCAAACTGAATAAAAGAAAATATTCTCAAGGCTGCATGGAAAAAAAAAATAAAAGATGTCAAAATAGTTTTGATGTAAAAGCCACATTGTTATGAAAGATGGTTTTCCCGATTACAAAGAATTCAAACTGAGCTATATTTATATCTAAATTGGCAATATTCCTCATTGTATTTAAAGAGACCCTGTCACCAGCCATTAATTTCAATGACAATCTTCCCATGAGATTATATGTGCATTAAAAGTATTTTAGGGATGTTATTAACCTGTAAAAGCCCCCCCTTGTCGAGACATCCAAAAGCCCTGAGACTGCTGCTGGATGCAGCCATCTTGGATGTGATATCAGCAGCACCATCAGACTCTGTCACTCAAGAGACACTCTATAGCAGGGGTCGCCAAACTTTGGCTCAGCACAAGTACAAGTGTGAAGAACTCCAGGTTCAGACATAAAATACAATACACTGTAGCATGACCAGGCTGTAATCTATTACATTATATCTGGTTTTAATACCTGCTGAGATCTGCCTGTGCCCTAAATATGCGAATGAGTTGTCCGGCAAACTCAACAACCACAGTAATGACACAATATGGCCAACGTTTGAGGACACCCGACCATCACACCTATATGAGCTTGTTGGATATTCCATCCTCAAAACCATGGCCATTATTATGGAGATCACCCGCTACCCCCTTTTACAGCTATAACAACCTCCACTCTTTTTCTGAGAAGGTTTTCCACAAGATTTTGGGGGGTGTTTGGGGGAGTTTGTGTCTATTAACCAAAAGCACATTTGTTAGGTCAAGTAGTGATGTTGGATGAGAAGATTTGCCTCACAGTTGGCATTCCAGTTCATCTCATAGGTGTTCAGTAGGGTTAAGGTCAGGTAGTGATGTTGGATGAGAAGACCTTGCTTGCAGTTGGCATTCAAGTTCCTCCCAAAGGTGTTCAGTAGAGTTAAGGACAGGTACTGATGTTGGATGAGAAGACCTGGCTCACAGTTGGTTAAAGTTCATCCCAAAGGTGTCCAGTAGGGTTAAGGTCAGGTACTGATGTTGGATGAGAAGACCTGGCTTGCAGTTGGCATTCAAGTTCATCCCAAAGGTGTCCAGTAGGGTTAAGGTCAGGTAGTGATGTTGAATGAGAAGACCTGGCTCACAGTTGGCTTTCCAGTTCATCCCAAAGGTGTCCAGTAAGCTTGAGGTCAGGTCTGTGTGCAGACCGCATGAGTTCCTCCACACCAAACTGGCCAAGTTATGTCGTTTTGGAGCTGTCTTTGTGCACAGGAGTACAGTCATGCTGGAAAGAAAAAAGCCTTCACCAAGGTTTTACCACAATGGTCTAAACAGTATTTGTATGCTGTAGCATTATCAGTACTCTTCACTGGAAACACCTGAACTCAATAGTTTGAAGGGGTGTCTACATACTTTTGGCCATGTAGGAGGTGTGAAGAGTAGGTGTCCAAAAACTTCTGCCCATAAAGTGTTGTTAAAAACAATTCCCTGAATTCTCTGAAGGATAGCATGGAATGGACTTCTAAACTATGGCATTCTCAGCATCCTCTGCATCTCTTTTGCAAAGTCTTCACCCTTTTGTGCGGATGTGAATCTCTCTCTTGTGAGGGGGCGAATCTCCCCAGCAGGGACCCAGACAGCAACAAATACCTTCAGGGGTGCTAACCCCTCACCGCTGCATCCAAAGCTAGAAAATAAAGGTCTGCGTTTACATACTCTTTAACATTATGTCTGATGCTAGGTCCACTATAAAGCAGAACACCGGTCAAAAATAACAGGATAAAATATATTTAGTCCATTAATAGATAAAATAACAAAACCAGCTTTTGCTGCAATTTTCACCTTCAATCCAGGGATTTGCCCCACATATTTTTCTGCCACTAGATAGCCTCAGTATGACAGCCAGCATCATTTAATCCATTCCTCTGAGCTCAGGTAATTCTGGACCCAGCCCCAGGCTGTGACTGCACAGGGAAAGGAGAAGCAGCACAGTGATGAGCTCATCTCTCTGTCACTCTGCTTCTACCGGCATGTTTCTCGTCAGCACATGAACTGATTGGCTCCCTGTGCTGCTTCTTCTACTCACACTCCCGCTCTGCTGTACTGAGGCTGCAAGAGGCTGATACCAGGTCAGATTCAGAAATTTACACTGCTTACATCTAAAGAATACATAACAATGTATTCATAATTACAGTTCGTCATTAATCTTTTATTACCACCTAGGGTTCAGCTTTAATGGAAGCCTCTACATTTGTAGCTTGGAGTTCTTCTTTAATGGACAAAACAGAAATAACACAATCACACTTCTTCATCTAAGTTGCCAGTGAAAGGAGGTTAGAGCTCATCCTACATCCTGAAAGGAAACAGTTTGCGTTTGCAAATCACAGTCATTAAAAGCATCTTCATCCCACTATTACAGAGGACGGACATTTCCAACCACATGTTTCCTGGCTGATTCATGCATGTGAAGTCAGAGGACCCCGGGAGTCATTTGGACATTGCTATCAATGAGTTTCTTAAAGGATAACTCCAGGCAAATCAAATCTTAACCCTTGCAGTGAGGCTACCCCCATGCACAGCAAGGGTCAAATGGTCGTTTTGTCTGGGGAGCTAAAAGAACAAAGATATATTCACCGGAACCGTGATCTTGGCTGGCACTTAGACCGGTCCCTTCAGCCTTACTGGGGTAACTAATTTGTCAGACGTTCTTATTGAATATGTGCAGCTGGGCTATACCTAGGCTATCTGCTGTTGTTTTGGGAAGTGAATTTGAGGGGTGCTGGCGGAGAATGGTCAATTGTGGCAGGAGGTTGTTGTTCAGAGTTATCACTCGGAGGCGCAGGGTGCGGACACTGGACCGTGCTGTCAGCAACTCTGCCCCGCATCCTGCCCAGCTCTCACTGACATCACCGGTTGCCAGGAGCGCAGTGGCCCAGAGTGTCCCGCTCAGCTCCTGGCAACCAGTGACGTCAGTGAGCTGGGCTGGAAGCCACACAGTGCATCACAGGTTGCTAAAAGCTCTTAGCAACCTGGGATGCTATGGACCAACCCTTGGCACCCCCTTCCACCACCTGGCCGCCCCCCTCCACCACCTCCACCACCTGGTCGCCCCCCAATGAGATGCCACCTCAATATAGGGACGGCCCTGTATACGTCTGTCACAGTATGCGACACATACCCCAGGTGCTGCGACATTCCTGGAAACTGAGGATCCAACTGAACCAGCGCCAATTTTGTAGGTTTGCGCCAAATTCCTGAATGCTTTGCAGTAGTTCTCATAATCGATTCATTTTTTTTTTGAATAATCGATTAGTTGCATTAAAAAATCTCTCTCTCTCTCTCTCTCTCTCTCCTCCTACCAACCAACTAACATAATGAGCAGGGCCGGTGCCAGTGCCGGCCTTAGGGGTGTGCGAGCAGTGCGGCCGCACAGGGCGCCATGGCAACAAGGGCGCCGTGCGGCCGACACAGCTTGTCCTGGGGGCGGCTTCGCTCCCCCTCACCGCTGGGCGCTGGCCATACGATATGACAGCGCTCCCTCGTCCGCCCCTCCCCCCTTCATGGGGGGGGGGGGGGCGCAGGAGGAATCGGGTGCGCATACGTGTGAAAACGACGATTTTGCCCATTACGCCGCACATGTTACATATCGCCGCGAACGTCGGAATGAGAGCAATAATTGTAGGGCTATCAATCACTGATAACACTAAACTGATGAGCGGTAAAAGCTTTTAAAGCGTCACCTATGGTCAATTTTGGGCATGGTAATTTTTTGCGATTTTGCGTGTGCGCGCAATTTTAAAGCTTGCCATGTTTGGTGTCTATTTACCCGACGTGACCCCGTCTTTTTATATTTTACCAAAAATATGGGTGATAAATGGGTGTGGTTACTGGGGGTGTGGCCACTAAAGGGTGTGGCCACTGAGGGGTGTGGTCACTGAGGGGCGCTGTAAAGCTTTCTCGCACAGGGCGCCTAAAGGCCTAAGGCCGGCCCTGGCCGGTGCTGCCACTAGGCAAACTAGGCAGCCGCCTAAGGCGTGCTGCTGCCTAGGGCGCAGGCGCAGCCTCGACCACTTACCCCCCCTCTATTTCAAATTGCAAAAGCCAATAGCAGACTGGCTCTTGCACCTGCCCACTGAGCAGAGGAGCAGAACTGAGAGACGACAACTTTCTCTCTCAGCTCTGCTCCTCTGCTTAGTTGCTGGTGTTTCAATAGCCAGTCTGCTATTGGCTATTTCAAATTACAATAGCCAATAGCAGTCTGGCTATTGTCCCGACTGCTTACATCTAACTATTGCCTGTGGAAGTTAGCCGGCAGGAGAATGAAGCAGTGCGCGCGGAGTGGGTGATTGGAGGCTACGCCGCAGGAGGGAGGCTGGGGGATGCAAGTAGCTGGTCTTGCCTAGGGCGCAAAATAGTCTAGCACCGGCCCTGATAATGAAAATAGTTGCCAACTATTTTCATAATCAGTTATTATCATCGATTTAATCGATTAGTTGTTGCAGCCCTACAGTGCAGCCTTGTACATGAATTCATGTAACCCAGAGACTCTCTTTTTTCACTTTCAAAGATTTCTATTTTCAAACACAAAAGAAAATAACATAACATAGAAAATGTCTGTTTACATCACCAAGAAGAGGACAGCAGCGTATTCTTGTTTGAGCAATTGTAATTGGAAGCAATTAGCATGAGAGCGATAACATAGAACTGTTAGCAGGATCACCTTTGCCCCACAAGATTCAAATCATGCATTATTCCCAGTTTATTTATGAAATGTGATCAGCGGTATACGAAATGTGGTATCAATATAGGAAGGAAGAAGTAAGATAAGTGTAAGCAACTCCTACAGAGTGAGGAAGGGGAAAATAATATTTGTAAACAGTAAAGAAAGTGGGAGAAAGAAAAGGAAAAAGAGAAAGGAAAAGAAAAATTGAAGAAAGAAAAGAGAAAAGGAAGAGAAGTAGAAGAAAAGAAGAGAGAAATGAAGAGAAAAGTAGAAGAAAGGATAAGAGAAAGGAAGCGAGAAGTAGAATAAAGGATAAGTGAAAGGAAAAGCGAGAAGTAGAAGAAAGGATAAGAGAAATAGCAGAAAGGAAGAGAGAAAGAGAAAGGAAGAGAGAAGTGGAAGAAAGAAAGCGAGAAGTAGAAGAAAGGAAGAGAGAAGTAGAAGAAAGGATAAGAGAAATGAAGAGAAAAGTAGAAGAAAGGATAAGAGAAAGGAAAAGAGAGAAGTAGAAGAAAGGATAAGAGAAAGGAAAAGCGAGAAGTAGAAGAAAGGATAAGAGAAATAGCAGAAAGGAAGAGAGAAAGAGAAAGGAAGAGAGAAGTGGAAGAAAGGATAAGAGAAAGGAAGAGAGAAGTGGAAGAAAGGATAAGAGAAAGGAAGAGAGAAGTGGAAGAAAGGATAAGAGAAAGGAAGAGAGAAGTGGAAGAAAGGATAAGAGAAAGGAAGAGAGAAGTGGAAGAAAGGATAAGAGAAAGGAAGAGAGAAGTGGAAGAAAGTATAAGAGAAATAGCAGACAGGAAGAGAGAAAGAGAAAGGAACAGAGAAGTGGAAGAAAGGATAAGAGAAAGGAAGCGAGAAGTAGAAGAAAGGAAGAGAGAAAGAGAAAAGAAGAGAGAAGTAGAAGAAAGGAAGAGAGAAAGGAACAGAGAAGTAGAAGAAAGGATAGAAGAAATGAAGAGAGAAAGAGAAAGGAACAGTAGAAGTAGAAGAAAGGAAAAGAGGCTTCAAATCACATCCGCCCCAAATCCTCCAAGGTCTCAACAAATCCTCAGGACATAGTGTCTGTGCTAAAATATCTCATCCAGGATTCCCAGGTTTGTCACATTGTTGCCCCTTGTCTTGAAGAATACTAGCATGTTTTTCATGGGTTATGATTCAGGAGATCTTGGCTTTAGCAAGCACAAAAGACACAACAGGGGATTTCCATGCCCTAGCAATAGACATCCTAGCCGCCATAAACAAAAATGAGATCAATTTGCCTAAGCATTTCGGTGTGCTGAGACACTTCTCTTATATGTCTCAACCCACACATAATTACTCATAGCACAACAATGTCATTGGTTTTCTATACTCTTTATGCAGTCTGCAGAACTCTTCAACCTTTTCCAAGAATCTCAAATATTAACTTCTGAAGATTGCCAACTACACTCCCCCAATTCCTCCATTAGCATAGTTTGATTGATCATCGTAAACCAAGAATATTTAGTTGGTGCCCTGGATGATTTCCAATGCCGATGTTGTAAAGTAGCCACCGCTTCACGCTCGCTCCCGGGATCGACTACAATATCAATACAAATTAGTAAACTAAACATGATTGTACTGCACATGGGAGTGAGCTTGGAGCGGTGACTACTTTACAACACACACAGGAAGGAAGCAGACTGATCAAATAATTCTCATATGGAGAAGCGCAAGCCGCACACCACAAGAACTGACACCATCCATGAGCAGGCAAATCGCCTTGTCTAGCATTCGGGCTGCGCACACTGAATGCAGATGGTGTGAATGAGCCCTACATTTTAATAAACAGATAAAACTGATATAGAAAGATACAAAGTAAAAACATTGTTACTTATGTAACTACACTGTTTCAATAATTTGTAGACTAATGGGATAAGGGATAAGGGCTTGTTCACACCATAAACAGTGCATTCCAGAGCGGTCAGCCGCTGGAACGCACTGTATCACATTCCGTCCGGTTCCCTGCGTTCAGGGGCGGGAGGGGCGTGGCGGTGCATTGAGGTCAATTGCACCGCAGCCACGCCCCCTCCCGCAGTGCGATCGCCCGCACCAGAATGCGTTGCACATAAGTGCTTGCGTTACGGTCCAGTGCGATATGCAAAAATGATTTTCAGATCGCACTGGACCGGAACGCAGGCACTGATGTGCCACGCGTTCTGGTGCGGGCGATAGCACTGCAGACGGGAGGGGGGCATGGCTGCGCTGCCATTGACTTCTATGCACCGCTACGCCCCCTCCCGCCCCTGAAAGCAGCTGACCGCTCTAGAATGCACTGTTTATGGTGTGAACAAGACCTAGGGAATGAGCTTCAATCTGCATATGATGTCCGGTAAAGCAACCTGACAAGTAAAAAAAACAAAAAAAATAACTTTTTTAAATAAGATAATTTGTTCCCATTTAACCCTTTATTAACTGTTGGTTTACCCTCATCAGCCAAAATTAAGTTATTCTTCCCCCTCACCCCTTAAATATTGTTTACCTGCTGATTTTTATGTATATTTTTCATGTATATTTTTGTAACCATTAATGTATGAAGTTGTTTTCTGTTTTTATTGGTTCAGTTCTTGAATTTTTTTTTTACTGTCCACAAAATCTAAAAAAAAAAAGTCCCGTTTGTCCTAAAAGAAAAAAAAAAATCTACTTTTTTGTTATCTTAAGTAGTGACAAAGTTATCCCCCGATCAGTAGGCCTATAGTAGAAATGTAAAAATTGCTCTGGTCCTTGTGAAAGAAAATTGCTGTGGCCCATAAGGGGTTAATTAAGCTTGCAGTTGTGTTTCTGCTAATGATTAGGAAATTAACTGGATTTTGCAGCAACTTTGTAAGTTTTGTGTGTTTGCTGAAAGTGCCCTTTATTTGCTATTCTTTTTTTATCTGGAAAAAAAACAAAACCTCAAGGGCTTGTTCACACTGACCCGCACACTAAAACGGTGAATTGAGTGAGGTCAGGCGGGCATGGGGTGCGGGGTACTTTTTTTTCTAACCCTATTTGGAGTGTACAAAGTGTATACGCCATTCAGGTCTCCGCACAGCAGCGTGGTATGCTGCGCTGCAGTGCAGTGAGCTGCGATGCCACCCAGTGTGCTGCAGAATAATGCAGCATGTCTTCACTTTTCTGCATTGCATTTCATACCAGCGTTGTGGTTTAAATGGGGCACATGTCGCCTAACCGTGACTGGCGTTGGTCAGCTGGTGGGAAAAAAAAACACAGCTGCAAGTGGTACCCCGCAATGTAAAAGCAGCACCTGCCCTATCAGCATTCTTGCTGAATCCGAGGACATGTTGCTTGAGTGGACCAGAAGTAGCATTGTAGCAGATGAGCCTGAAAACCTGCGACTATTTTCCACCAATGTGAAGTGGAAAGTCGGTCATACTCTGATAGATAATTATATGAGCGTTCATACATAATATCTCGTCATAACATTTGGAACCGCCATCAGAGACATGACCAATATGGTTTGAAATTTTGTTTGATTTTAACAATCGGTTTTGAAATGAACGGAGTTTCCCGAGCGAAAACCACATTCACTGTTAGAATTTTAGTGTAAAAAATATTTCCATCCTGTTATCACTGCAGTTGAAAACAATAGTTGATTTGACCCCATTAACTATTACAAATTCGAGCGCACGTTCCAAAAACAATGAACTTTTATTGTTGTATGGTCAGCTTAAGACACTCTGGTGCCTTGTGAACAATGGTAAAGCTGAACTATGGGGAAATATTAAAAGAACCCTTGCAGTGGGTCTCCCCCCACAGTGCAATGGTTAAATGCATATTTATCTTTAT
>NW_017307296.1:438988-453317 GCF_000935625.1 Nanorana parkeri
CCTTTTCTATTCGGTGCTCTGTTGCTCATACTCTGACATCATCGTGCACAATGCGGGACCCCCAGTGGCGTATCGAGGGTATGGCACATACATGCCCTGGGTCGCACTTGAAAGGGGGGTCTCTGCTTTGGTGGTCAGCTGACTTTTTTCTCTCCCCACCCCTCTCCTATACACATCTCCCCACCTGGTTCTTTGCAACCAGGGACACTCTGGCTGGCTTCCCGGCCAGCTCATGGCAACCAATAACATCACTGATTGTCAGGAGCTGGGCGGGATGCCAGCAATAGCATCCCAGGTTGTTAAGGGCCGGGTGCAGAGCTGTGTAAGGGCCATTCATAGTTATTCATGGCCACTCCTCCAAGCTGCTCCGTGCTCTGTGACCCATTGCCAGCTCACCATGCTGGGCATATGGACTATATCCACGCCAACAGTGGCAACTAGGGTTGCCATCTTTGTTCTAACAAAAAAAGGTATAGAGGGTGGAGTAGGAGGCGTAGTAGCGGTGGGGCTAATAGCTGTGCATATGATTTGGAACAATGATTTGGAGGGGTGTCCCAATACTTTTGGCAATATAGTGTATGTATTTCAACTGTGTATTTTGCTCTTTGCCTGCAGTTCAACGTTCAATAAATAAAATGATGTCGCAGTTATTTTCAGTGTCAGCAAACCAAGCCTGGCTTCTGCGGGCCGGTAATTGTGCAATACACACTTCAAGGTCACATGTATATAGCAGCCACCTTGCTAGGATGTGGTTGTCCATCATAATTCAACCGGCAACAATGTTATCCGTTCCGTGACCACACGGAAAAAAAAGAACTTCACAATTCAGACCGTGAAAATAATTTTCTATCGTCCAGTTCCCCCGAATCCATTTATATTTTTCTGTATATATAGCCCCCCCACCCCGGACAAGCAGATATCCGGGCGGGAGCACAGAACATGCCGCATCTGTAGTCAGATCATTGAGTGGTAGAGGAAAAAAATCATTCCAGAACAAAACAGGCAATTATCTCCGTAATTGAAAGTAAATGAGCAGCCGTACAAGTGGATTACCACACTTTGTAGTCATCTTGAGATATGAAGAAACGATGCTCTAGATGTGCAGCCCGGAGGTCTGGAATAGGGAGACGATGGCTTGTACACCTGGGTACCGCGGCAGGACCCTCAACATGTCACAAAGACTGAAATATTTGTATTTTACTGTTTGAACATGTAACCCTTTCATAGAATGTATGTGAAGATTAGTCATGGGCCCATGGTCCTGCTCTTTGTCTGTCCATCTATCTATCAACACTATATTGCCAAAAGTATTGGGACGCCCCACCAAATCATTGGATTCCGGTGTTCCGTGAAATTTCCATGCTACTAAACATTCCGCGGTCACCTGTTACTGGTATTATAACAAAGTGGAAGCAACCGGGAACAACAGCAACTCAGCCAGGAAGTGGTAGACCGCGTAAAATGACAGAGCGGGATCAGCGAATGCTGAAGTCTGGATCTGCACAGTGCGCAGAAGTTGCCAACTGTCTGCAGAGTCAATAGCTACAGACCTCCAAACTTCGTGTGGCCTTCAGATTGGCACAACAACAGTGCGTAGAGAGCTTCATGGAATGGGTTTCCATGGCCGAGCAGCTGCATCCAAGCCTTACATCACCAAGTGCAATGCAAAGCCTCAGATGCCGTGGTGTAAAGCACGCCGCCACTGGACTCTAGAAAAGTGGAGACGTGTTCTCTAGAGTGACCAATCATGCTTCTCTGTCTGGCAATCCAATGGACGTGTCTGGGTTTGGCAGTTGCTAGGAGAACGGTACTTGCCTGACTGCATTGTGCCAAGTGTAAAGTTTGGTGGAGGGGGGATTATGGTGCGGGGTTGTTTTTCAGGGGTTGGGCTTGGCCCCTTAGTTCCAGTGTAGGGAACTCTTAATGCATCAGCATACCAAGACATTTTGAACAGTTTCATGCTTCCAACTTTCTGGGAACAGTTTGGGGATGGCCCCTTCCTGTTCCAACATGACTAGGGCTGCAACAACTAATCGACATAATCGATAATAATCGATGATCGAAAAAGTTGTCAATCATCAAGGCCAACTAAACGGCTTCAGATTAGTTGGCCTTGTTCACGGCTCCAGACACGCTGCGTGCCGCACCTCCTCCCCACCTCAAGCTCACCGCCCGCCCGCCCACATCCACGATCAGCACAGGGACGCGGGGGAGAAGAAGGGAGGAGCAGGTGTGGGGGGGGGGGGGGATGACAGACGCCGATAGACAGGCCCGATCTCAGAAGCAAGTTGCAGGAAGACTGCTCAGTTAAACCTGCACTTTCCCACACATGGTGCTCTATAAATGTATGGCTGGGATAGTGGGATTTGTATTCCTCTATAGCTGATGGTACATTCTGCTGTACTGTATATTATACAGGGCAATGTACCATCAGCTATAGAGGAATACAAATCCCAGCAATACATTACACACTGTATGTATAATGTATTGCTGGGATTTGTTGTATCCGACCCGTACAGATCCATGCGGCGTGCACGGCCGTATCAGGCCTCTCCCGGGAAGGACAGGCGCTGCGTGTGATTGCACACAGCAGCCTGTTCTTCTCTATGGGAGTACGCCGCCGTACACTCACCCGAACTGCACATACGTGCGGCTGTAGATGTCTGTGTACGAGTACTGACACGCGCATCCGCACGGATGTGCGTCCTCCCGACTCCGTCCTCGCCGCCGCCGCCTCCAGGATGGAGAGCGGTGAGCAGAGCGGCAGGGTTAAAAGTAACCCTGCCGCTAGGGTTGCCACCTGTCCAGGATTCACCCGGACAGTTCGGGTTTTGAATGCTCTGTCCGGGGTTCATGGCAGCAGAAAACCGGACCAAAGATGTTAGGCAGACAGGGGCAACCAAAATCAAGATAGACTCTACAGGCTCCCACTGAAAATAGTCTCAACTGTGATATTTACATAAGAGTGTTTGGGTTTCGCTTGAAGAAAAGGTGGCAACCCTGCTTTAAGGGCTCATTAAAATTGAATAGGAGCACTGCCAAAACACATGCATGACACATTCTGTCCAACATGTGTCAACATGCAGGGGTGAAACCAGCCTCAAAAACCATTTGCAGTATGTTTACAAACAGAAGCCGTACTATGGAATTTGAGTGAATGGGTTCATTGACAAAGCTTGGCAACAGGTTCAAAAAAACCTGCCATTCTCTTGGCGGGGGGTGGGGGATGGTCATTGCTGAAACTGGCCTTGGGGCGTCAGGGAGGTTAAATCCGGGTGCAGCCAAATATGGCCATGCAAGCCACGCGGATCTATACGGGTCGGCTCTTTGCAGTGTAAAGGAGGCCTTCTACTACTTTAATAACTCATTTATCTCCTTCTTCCCTTCTTTTGTTGATTTTTTTTTTTTTTTACATTATTTTTGTTCACCCTTCAAATGTAAACTTTTTGAATTTGATTGTTTTTGGAGCACCAAATTGCACCAGAAACATCATTGTATGTTGGGACGAATCACAGAATAAAGTTTTTGCTGTAGAGGAGTCATAGGCAACTTTAGTTCCCAGATGGAGGAACAAGTTTCGGTCACGATAATGTTAATGGAAACCTGGCTCTATTGGAACAAAATCACAATGGGTGCACCACGTTGTGACACTTCCT
This sequence comes from Nanorana parkeri, assembly GCF_000935625.1. Lineage (NCBI taxonomy): Eukaryota > Metazoa > Chordata > Amphibia > Anura > Dicroglossidae > Nanorana > Nanorana parkeri. The sequence goes on from NW_017307296.1 coordinate 442,645, forward strand.
CCACTCGGTTTGGTTGTCTACAGATCGAAAGGTAGTAACCCTCAGACCAATGGACAGCAGCTTTTATTGCCCAGCCACTCTACATGCAGATATGCTCCATCCACCTCTGCTCAGTATGGCGGGGTGGAGTGGGATGGTGATGCGCTCTTTGACATTCTCACCTTGGTTGTCAGAGGACCTGGTAGCGGCATGATGCGATAGAAAAAATTGGCTGTAATTTGTTGGGGTGTCAGGTGGAGTCTTTGCATATTACACTTCTAGTCAACTATACACACACACACACACACACACACACACTTATTGCTAAGTGTTGATCTCTCCGGTCACTCGGTGGTAACATTAGTAGAACGTTGTGTTTTGCAGCACGGCCGAAGTGAGGGCCATTGTACACACGTATCAGGTGGATCATTTGGCTTTGTGAAAGGACATTCAAATCTTTTGAGTGCTGATATCTTTGTTTACTTCCTGTTGATGTCTGAACTTCCTCTCTTGTTTTATGGTTGTGATAAGGGCCACCCCGAACAACGGCACATGTGTATTACATTGTTTATGTGGAGGGATATCTAGAAATACAGGTCTAAACAGAGCAAAATTCTATAAAGAACATATCTACATGTAAACCTAGGATTGTCCATTTCCAGATCTATTGAGAATTGGGCATATGGAATGGACTATATCCACACCAACATTGGCAACTAGGGTTGCCACCTTTGTTCTAACAAAGTAAGGTACAGAGGGTGGAGTAGGAGGCGGAGTAGTGGTGGGGCTAATAGCTGTACATATAGTGCGCTGAACTCTAATGGGCTGAAGGGCACGGACATCTGCATTGAATCAGAGAGCCTTTTCACATCTGTAGCCCCCTTCATATCAGGAGCCTCTTTCACTTCAGAATCCCTTCTTCACATCTGGAGCCCTCTTGGCCTCGGAGTTCCCCCTTCACATCAACAACCCCCTTCACATCAGAGACCCCCTTCACATTAGGAGCCCCCTTCTCATTAGGTCCCCCATGACATCAGAGTCCCCCTTAACATCAGAGTTCCCTTTCACATCAGGGGAGGGAAATGCCCCCCCCTCCCCCCTTAACTGTTGCTGCATAAATGTTAGTTGCCTAGTGTCCCTGGTTGCTAGGACTTCCTAACCTCCTTGGTTGCCAGTACACTAAATGGCCAACATTGATGCAGCAGCAGCATAGGCACCCAACCAAGGACTCTAGGAGGCATACATCACCTGAATTCTAACAACCAAGGATGCTAGGAGGCATTGGCTGCCTGCGTCCTAGCAACCAAGGATGCTAAGCTGAAGGAGCTACCTGCATCCTAACAACCAAGGATGCTAGGCGGCAGGAACCATCTTCATCTTAGCAACCTCAGACACTAGGCCACAGAATCTGCCTACGTCCTGGGAGCACGAAAACACAGGACAAACTGCATCCAGTTTTGAATCAATACTGGATGAGGCATTTTAGTCTGAAATCTGGGTGGATCCTGTATTCTACAGGACGGGTGACAACCCTAGTGACAACCATGAATTTGCATATTGCATAGCAATGCTTTAACCACCTTTGTTCATTGTGTTAGTAGCCTGCTTCCCTGTCTTTGTGTACACCTTTTCTGGGGGGACTAATTGTAGTTGCTCAAGAATGGGCTTAAACATCTGTGGCCATGGCCTTGTCTTGTGTTTTTTTTTTTAGCAACGTTATCAATGTTGAAAGTGACATTAAAGTCAAAAATATTTTTTCCTCCCCCTCATGTTAATTAAAGCACTTACCTAAAATGATGTTTCTTAATCCGATGATCTTCTTTCCTGACGTTTTCATCTGTCCCTCCAGCACTGCTACGGGTCTCCGATCCAGCGCTGACTCCTCTGAGCTTGCTGGCACTTCCTGTCCCACGGTGTCTCCATGCGGGTGCACGCGTCCATAGACTTACCCTGTGTCCTTCTTCGTCTCCTGGCCGAAAATCGGAACTGCGCATGCGCCCGCCCCAAGATCGTTCATATTTTTGGACGGGAGCGCGCGGGGAAGACAGCGGTAAGTTAAAACCTCTTTTGAAGCTTTTGAAAAAAAATGTTTTTGCATATATCTACTGCTTGCTAGCAGTAGATATATGCAAAAAAAATGGAGGGTTTAAAAACACTTTAACTTATGCCTATAGTGAGACTTATCTTTTGATATTAGAGAAAGGTTTTAATAGCAACATATTTTCTATATCTATTGTAATAAAGTAATAAAGACAGCACAGTTTGATTATCATAATCTGTGATTATACATATATCACAGTTTATCAGTCCCTAGATGTGGCTGCCTTAGTTTTCTTTTTAAAGGCCTTTTTCCTTTATTTTTACCTGGTGATCCTACCAGAAACACACTTCCTGTCCTAGGGTGACAAGGCTCGCTCTCTGTACTGTATTCATGCAGAAGCAATGTTGTCATCTTAGGTTGCTCTCTTGATTTGGATCACAGAGCTAGAGTTGCCACCTTTTCTTAAAGCGAGGCCCGACCACTCAAGAGACACAGACTTTTTTGAGGACAATGGGGGCTTATTCATATGTAAATAGCGCCGACCATTCCTATGTAAATATCGCAGCTGAGACTATTTTCAGTGGGGGGCCAGTAGCCCCTATCTTAATTTTGGTTGCCCCTGTCTACCTGACATCTTGTGTCCGGGTTTCTGCTGCCACCTAACCTGGACACAGCATTCAAAACCCGGAATGTCCGGGTGAATCCTGGACAGGTGGCAACCCTACACAGAGCACCCCTTTCCTCTGCTCATCTCCTTTAGGAGGTGTTCTGAAGGTCACGGAAGTGAGCTATGCAGGGATGACAACACTACTTGGGATTTCAGCACAGGCAGAGAGCACAGGAAGTAACAAGATCACTGGTTTTCTGGCAGATTTTGCACGTATCGAACACAAGTAAATAAACACTTGCAGGGCTATTCACAAAAGGGTGAAGAGTTTGGAAAAGGCAGCAGAAGTGAACAATCTAGGACAACATAGCAGGACTGCAAAGTGAGCTGAATTGGAGAATGTTTCCAAATCAGCTATGCTGTCCTAGATTGTTCCCTTCTCCTCCCTTCTCCAAACTCTTCACCCTTTTGTGAATAGCCCTGTTGGTATAGTTCACAGAGCAAAAATGTGACAATGACATGCACTTAACTTTACTTGTTTCATTTGGGAATGTACATTAACAGTTATAAGGTGTTCCTTTGCTTACTTAAAAAAAGGGATATTAGAGGATTGCTTGTGTTCAGTTGTAAGTAATATAAGCGCCATCAATAATGGAGGCAATACAATATTGTGACAGCAGATGGCAGTAAAGAGCATCATTTCTCACTAAATACATTGTATAGGCCTGCAATAATGAGGACTTTCAGAAATAGGGTATTAATTGATAGCATATTGGGGTGCCACAAAATCAATACATATAGTGATATCAGGTGTGGGGGCTTCTTTAATATTTTCTGCTATATAAACAATATCCATATACCTGAAGTAGAGCTCCCTCCCATCAAAATAAATGTTGTTTTAGATAGAAAGGGACCCTACTAGTTTTTTTATTACTGTTTTTGTCCCAACTTAGGTGATACCTCTTGCTTCCTAGGACACTAGGATCACTAGGACAGGAAGCAAGGGTAAATCAGCACAACAGGGACACAGCAAGAAAAACAGGTTCCCCACTCTGTCCAAAATTTTAAAAGTCCGGAGACCTACTTTAAATTATAATGTGGTTAGGTGTAGGTTGCATGTATCATTACCTCTTGGTACGTTAGCCAGTATTTTTTCCTTTATTTAAAGGATTTAAAGGCTCAGTCCACCTCTTAGACCATGGTTCACTCATATTTAGGATCCCATACAGCATAACCATAACCCTAACCCCTCCCCTTTCCTTACCTGAAATGCGGAATGCATTTTCTAACAGAATTCTGTCATTTGAATTTAGCGCGCAGCCATATCATCAAGGTCTGGGGTCCATTAATGGCATACTACAAGTCTTATCTGCCACCACGGTAGAGGGACCAAACAGAGTGTGCTAGAAGCAGGGTTGGGGTCCTGTTGCATTTTCTCCAGCCTTATAACAGAAGGTCCATATCTCCGTACAGACCTGGGGCAAATACCAGCCAGCGCTAGAGGAAGCGAGGCGGCAGCGGAGGGAGCAGAGCCACATAAGCCGATGCCTCCTCTATAGCGCCGGCTCCTGTCACAGGCGGAGTGATACCAAATGCACTCCGCCTGTGAGGAATCCATAGTGAAAGTGCGCTTCGCTCATTCTGGCCAGCGATTGGTTAGCAAATTGCTCTTGGAACGGTACGGCACCCGATTGCCCTGATCACCCTATTTTTGTACATGAATACATGTAGACTGTTGTACATAAATAAGTTTGGATTGTTGTACATTAAAATAAAAAACAAAATAAGACCTAGAGGTGTTTTTTGAGCCAAAAAAAATATAAGACAGTGTCTTATTTTCGGGGAAACATGGTAGGTATGTGATTCTTTTACAGGTAAGCCTTGGTTTCAACATTTTTGCCTAGTGACAAGGTCGCTGTAAGGAGGTGCAATATGTAGATGTATGCCCTTAAATTTGATTCACTTTTAAAAGCATCTATTTTATTTTAAAGTCATTTTAAAGAGCACTTCCAAGAGACAACTGAAATCAATAAGAAAAACTGTTAAAGGAAACATTACTGCTAAAGTCATGCAGTCAGCTCCATTTAAAGGGATGCTGTCATTAAAAATATTGTATTCTGATAACTGTGTGCGTTTAATAGACTTAATTATAGTATTTAATATGTTAGTTGTTTCTGTTTCACAGGATTTTATTGATAATTTCATCAACATCTACATGATGTGGTATTTACCTGATATAAGCATTTATGCTCATTAGATGGAGCCGAGGAGCATAACAAATATACTTGTATCAGGTAAATGCCACATTATGACCACTAGATGGAGCTAAGAAGCATAGGAAATAAATACTTACATCAGGTAAATACTAGGGGATGCACCGATACCAAGTACTCGTAGTACAAGTAGTACAAGTGCAGATACTTTTCCAGCTCCAAGACTACACTAGAGAAAAATTCAAAAATTAGGAGGCAGCTGTCATTTGTAAGGAGCGCACGGAGCTCCCGGGATTTGTACATCTCTGTTTTGATGTATGATTTTGTTTTTATAAATATATGTAAGGGATGCACCGATACTATTTTTGCAAGTACAAGTACTGATACTTGCTCAAGTACTCACAGATACAAGTACTGATCTATTTTTGTTTATTGTCATGTGACAGTTTTTCTAAAACAATACAGACTAATGATTTCAGGACAGTGGTGGAGCGCCAGAGCTGGGTCCCAGCTGCAACCGCTGCCACCCTGGTAGTTCTCGTGAAAATGCCCAGTATCGGCACTGGTATCTGAAAAGTATCGGTGCATCCCTAGTAAATACCACATTATGGCCACTAGATGGAGCTGAAACATAGGAAATACTTATTTCCTCTGCTTCTCACCTCCATTTAGTGGCCATAATGTTGTATTTAGCTGATATTACATTCAACTAGGAAAGAAAATATGCTAATAACACCCATTATACCTCCATTAACATAGAACAAATGCACATGCGAATAGCTCTGCAATTTATTTATAAATAAACCCCTAATAGTCAAATGTATTAGAAAGATATGCACACAGCATGGGGTTGGGGTGGGGGGTCACCCCAGGGGAGCCCATAAAGGTATCAGGTTTAAAGTGGTCCAAAAATATAAAAAAAAGACAGAATGACAGAGGAGATATGAGTTTACATAAAGAACCTATGGGCCCCAAATCTGGAGATAAAGGGCATATATGTTGTGTGTGATCAAGTTTTCCATCTGCATAACATTATGCACCTCATCAGTCCACTCAGCTATAGATGGGACTATAGATGGGTAGAATCCCAATGACGAGAGAGGACACTTCGAGCTGTCAGGAAAAGAGAGCAAGGATGCCACTTATTACTACGGTACCTTAAACTGATCCCGGGAGGAGTGAAGGAAGGTCTACTTTTTTGGCATTTGGCAGGAGACAGCTCGATTGATTTTAGACAGCTTGGTTGGGCAACCAATCAGAGTTACCATCAGTTTAAAGGTTCTCCAATAAAGAAAGATGATTGATGGTTGATTGTTATGGGTTGCTGCACTTTGTACTTCATCATTTACCTTATTAAATAAGTCCATCAGAGCATTAGAATGTTCCCCAAGCCAAATGCAAAGTGAATTCCTGAAAGCAGCCATTTAGGCCCATGTCGATTGTAATGGGGTTACATTAATGGATTTGTTACGCAATGCAAATCTTAAAGTGCTGTGGAGAAAATCCCACTTGCCCGTGCAGTGCTCATTATCAGCGGTGTTTATTGCAAAATGTCCCTTCGAGAAGGATGTATTGTTACAGTGCAGAAGGAATAAAGCCGAATAATGTATGCTGACATCATGATTGCCGCCCTGGATTGCTATTACGCACATCTAAGTATCAGCTCGCACATTTCCATCCAGACTCGCAGATTCCTGTCTGTTTAATTAACATTAATTAACAAGTGCGCATGGAAAAGATCCCCCGGTTATACTGAAATGGCTCCCGACTGACCCCGATTTGCAGTCAGCAGCACTAAATTGGAGCCTATGTTCCTCTTTTCCAGCTTCACTGGCTTGATGTGTATAACTTTATAAAATAGGATTGGATTACACCAGGGGCAGCCAAACTTCAGCCATTCAGCTATTATGGAACTACAAGTCCCATGAGGCATTGCAAGACTCTGAAAGTCATAGGTATGGCTTTCAGAGGCAGATGCATGATGCATTTTGTAGTTTTAGCACAGCTGGAGGGTTTGATGTTTGGCTACCGCTGTATTACACCAAAGTGGTCTTATCAATTGAAAGGGTTTCAGTGTCGGCCGGATTATTATGACCACCCCATCAGTACTTCGTTGGGCCACGAGATGACTCCACGAGATGATGAAAGGTGATGCGAGGAATCTGACACGGCACTGTTGCCCTTCTGTTGTCTTGTACCAGTCTTGCCCCTCTCTGCTCTGCCCTAACATTGACTAGTCGCTGACGGCCACAATTCGCACGTTCAGACCCAGATTTTCGGGGTCCCATGTTCAAAGGCTGTTAAATCGCGTTGTTTCCCCGTATCTTCAGAAACAAATCACTTCTACTGTCGTGGTAAACAACCCGCTTCCCTATTTATAATGTTTTGGCCCTCCAGCAACTTCAGTGTGAAATTATAGCTAATTTGCCTACAAACGTCAGGTGGTCATAATAAACTGGCCACTCAGTGTATATTGATTATTGTAAGTGCATGGAGACTAAGGGGGTTATTCACAAACCGAAGGATCCATCCGTAGCTTCAGCTGATCCTTCGGCTCTCTTCAGGCCACCGGAGCCCTTTGGTTAAGTCGAACCGAAGGGCTGCTGTACGGGCTATTCCCGTACAGCAGCTGAAGGCGGCAGAGCGGCTCAGCCGAGCGAAACGCATATGCTTCGGCTCGACTGAGCCGAAGTGACAGCCGAAGCGGGGCGAACGGCCTACCGAAGGCCGGACATTCTCCCTGCAAATGACAGCTGGGTGGAGCCAGCCGTGATCTCGCGGCTGGCTACGCCCAGTTTTAATGACAGATCAGCGTCCCCAAATGACCTGGGGCAGCTGATCTGCCATTAAACAATAGCAACTGGGCGGAGCAGGACGTGATGTCCTGGCCGTCTCTGCCCAGTTGTTATTCATTGGCAGGGACTGCTAGAAGACTCTGCCAGGTTCCGGCCAATAGGAAACAGTTGGGTGGAGCTAGCTGTCACTGCTAGCTCCGCCCAATGTTTGTTTTTTTGTTTTTTTAATTATTCATTTTTGGTTTCTTTAAAATATATATATTTTTTAATCTTCTTATTTTTAAAATAATTTTTTTAAATCATTTTGCAATTTTTTTCACATTCTTTGCAGTTATTTTCTATTCTGCTCAATACCACAGAGGTACCGAGCAGATAGACATGCCTACAAGTTCAGCCTCCCTTGTAAATCCACAGGCAGGTGCACAGCTTTGACCAAATGTAATCTGCCTGATTTACTGTAGGAGAATGAAGGCTGTAGCAGAGCCTCCCCAGCATCCACCCAGCCCTAGGCTTCTGCATAGGTGGACCTGTTGATGATCTGGGTTTTGCACCCTAAGGAAGTTGATTAAGCCCTTGTCAAATGAGAATTATGTTCTCAGGTCACCCCAAAACTTGGTGAGATCAGTAAAGGGAAAAGCTTTCCCCAACAGCAGTCATATGCTGGAAACACTACCCAGTGTGTGAAGGTTATGCAGCAACAAGTTGTGTCACATTCCTTGCCAGGAGCTGTTCTGCAGGTACAGCATGGGTGGCGAGACCCAGTAATTACCCGTTTTGTGGTGGGACTACTCTAAAATATTTGGGGTTTTGGCCATACCAGTGGGTTAGGGACCTATGCGGACTGTGTAAAGTGTCTACCTTGGATAACTTCATCCTACTGAAGGGTGACACCGGCTGTGTTTACTTAGAGGGTTGTGTGGTTCTCCTCTAAGATGCTGTACAGTTCTGTCTTCGTCTAGCCTCGCAAAGTGGGGTTTCCTCTTGCGTCATCAAGGACCATGCACATGCAGATAGGCAGCTGGTTCGAGCTGGCGGACCTGCAGAGACAGCTGCACAGGCTGAGAGGCTCCACGTGACCATTCTTGGATAGATCATGATTGGTCATTCTCTAATCACCTTTTGTTTAAAAGTCAGGCAAAGATAGTGATGTTTCAGGTTCTGATGAAAGAGGTTTGTCCTCAGAAACGCGTCAACTGAAGGATGGACAGCGTGCAGATGGCTTCGGCTTAGTACTAGCACTTCCTTTCCCTCACCCTATTTTCTTGTATTCATCTTGATGGTCTCCTAAGATTATATCGCTTTCTGCTCGTTTGCTTTTTCCTCATCCCATACACATAGCTTCTATCTTCCTTCCACCAGCTCCATTTGGGACCCTTGTAAGTTATTCAAGTTCATTATAGCTATAGTATGCAAATCTGTGTCCGGTTCATTTGTTCAGCATCATATAATACCAAAAGGTAGAATCCCCTCTCCAATCCAAATAATTGTCTTCCCCCCCCACATTGGTTTAATACATGCAACAAAGGATGACATTCTTTCTGGGTCTGCTGAGGAGACGGCCTATGCTGTTAGGAGCTACTTACGCTTAATTAAACAGATGGGCTGATGGCCTTAGCCTGTCGTCAGCCTCCAGTCATAGATTTAAGTGCGTGTGTATTTTTAGAAAGTTTTCCAAGAAATATTGATCTATTAAACGGCTATGAAGATCACAATCATTATTTCCTGCACAATGGTGCGCCGTTGAGGGCACAGGAAACTTTGTTATGAAGACAATGGTGAACAGAACCTGAGCGTTCTGTGCTGTCCATTACAAGCTAGTGACAACATTAAATTACTGACATTTATTGAGCTTGTGCTTCTTATTAGCTGGAAGATGAGGGTACTAACCTTGTAGTAGTCAGGCTTACATGTAATCATTCCCTCTAAAAGGATACTCCTACCTTATTTACCTATACCATATGGCCAAAGGTTTGTCCACACCTGACCGTCACACCTATATGACCTTGTTGGACATCACATTCCAAAACCATGACCATTAATTTGGAGTTGGTCCTCCTCTGTGGCTTTTACTGCCTTCATCCTTCTGGGAAGGCTTTCCACAAGATTTAAGGGTGTATCTACTGGAATCTGTGACAAATCAGCCAAAAGAGCTTTTGTGAGCTCAGGTACTGATGTTGGATGAGAAGACCTGGCTTGCAGTCAGTATTCCAATTCATCCCAAAGGTGTTCAGTAGGGTTGAGGTCAGGCCTCTGTAAAGGCCATTTGCATTTCTGCACCACAAACTCATCAAACCATGTTTTTATGGAGGCACCTTCCAATTTATCCCAAAGGTGTTCAGTAGGGTTAAGGTCAGGGCTTTGTGAAGGCTACTTGAGTTTCTCCACAACAAAGTCATGAAACCATGTCTTTATAGAGACACATTCTAATTCATCCCAAAGGTATTCAGTAAGTTTGAGGTCAGGGCTGTGCGAAGGCCACTTGAGGTTCTCCACACTAAAGTCATCAAACCATGTCTTTATGGAAACAACTTCGAAATTCAACCCAAAGGTGTTCAGTAGGGTTGAGGTCAGGGCTTTGTGAAGGCCACTTGAGTTTCTCCACAACAAACTCATCAAACCGTGTCTTTATAGTGACACGTTCCAATTCATTCCAAAGGTGTTTATTAGGGTTGAGGTCGGGGTGTGCAATGGCCACTTGAGTTTCTCCACATCAAACTCATCAAACTATGACTTTATAGAGGTACCTTCCAATTCAACCTAAAGGTGTTCAGTAGGGTTAAGAACAGGGCTCTGTGAAGGCTACTTGAGTTTCTCCCCAACAAACTCATCAAACCATGTCTTTATAGTGACACGTTCCAAATTATTCCAAAGGTGTTCAGTAGGGTTGAGGTCAGGCCTCTGTGAAGGCCATTTGAGATTCCCCACACCAAACTCATCAAACCATTTCTTTATGGAGGCACCTTCCAATTCAATCCCAAGGTGTTCAGTAGGGTTGAGGTCAGGGCTGTGCGAAGGCCACTCGGGTGACCTGTAATCTC
>NW_017307296.1:453410-454567 GCF_000935625.1 Nanorana parkeri
AGACGCCCCCCCCTTCCCCCCCAAGTGTTCAGCTATTTACTCAGATGCTGTTACAGTTCCCTCTCCTCTCCTTCCTAGACACTGGCAACATATTTGCTCTTTCCGCTGTAATAATCAGTAATTGGGATACATTCCCATAAGATTTTTCCTGTGGAATTATCATTTCTGACATTTGCCTTTGATCTGGGTTCTTTGCTGAGTGCAACAGGGATTTAACGTGGGCGGAGAGTCAAGAGAAAGAAAAAAAAAAACAAACCCTATTGCTAAATAGGCCGAATGCAACTTCATCTATGTTATCCGACTCCAACTCAATCTCAACACGAGAGGCGAGCCTGTTGGGGGCTACTGGGAGGTTTTATGAAGGATCTGACAGCCTACTGCAGGATCATTATTCTGGTTTTTGTTTTCATGGTCTTGTTGCATGCAGACGTGCCAATGTGATCTTCACTTCCTGCAACCCGATTAGGTGTTTTTAAATGCAATTTACAATGGGGACTTGTATGGTTCCATTTGAATTGCAAATGGAACCATACTTTATTATATATATTTTTTATCTATTTACATTGTATAACTCTGGGATAGTTTTTATTGGGCTCCGAGCCTGTTGGCTGCAATGTTCACCTGTTGTTTCCTGCAGAACCCTCTTTTCACCACTAGATGTCCTCAGTCTTCTGGGTTGAATGACATTTCTTGTAAGCCCAGGCTGTCAGCGACCCTCCCCCTGGGGATCCAAGGGGGCACAGTGGCATCACATGACCAGCCTGAAGATTTCCAAAAAGATAAGCATTACATACACTTGTGGAACCTTCGGAGGAGGGAGGGGCTATTAGGGGGGAAAGTGCTAATTTGGGCTTTAAAGCTGAACTCCAGGTTGATATAAAGACATAAATTACTGCAGCTCTGTTTTTCTTAGAACATCATTACATTTAGGGATGCACCGATACCGGTACTGGTATTGGTGCCGATACCGAGTATTTGGGCGGGTACTTGTACTCGCCCAAATGCTCCGATACCTTCCCTGATACCCGAAGATTTCCTCTGACCAGCAGTGCCATAGGGAAACATGGAGCCAGCTTCCTGCACGATCAGGGAGCTGGGCGGCGAGTAATGACCCGCCTCCCGGCTTCTTGATTGTCTGTGAAGACGGCTCCATGCTG
>NW_017307296.1:454597-511825 GCF_000935625.1 Nanorana parkeri
TTGGCTCGGAAGCTGGCTTCCCGGCCAATCAGCATGGAGCCGGCTTCCTGGCCAATCAGCATCAAGCTGGCCGAAAAGCTGGCTCCTTGCTGATTGGCCGAAAAGCCAGTTTTCCAGCCAATCGCCATCCGGCTTCCTGATTGGCTGGGAAGCCGGTTTCCCGGCCAAGCGCCATTAAACCGGCCAAACAACAAGCCGGAGCTTCTCGGGCAATCAGATTGCCCGGGAAACCGGCTCCATGCCAGCGGAAGCACCGGTATCGGAACTCGGCATCGGCGAGTACCGAAAGCAAAATATCCGTACTCGTACTCGACACCAAAAAACTGGTATCGGTGCATTCCTAATTCCATTAATTTTTGCAGTGCAGCAATCCCTGTACAGCAGAGCACAGACTGGGAGAAGCAGCACAAGAATCCATCCTGTTGTGTCCATGGGACAGGAAATTAAGAAAAACTCCCCTATGGGACACAGATGGTAAAAAAAAAAACTGACACGGGTCTTAACCATTCCCTAAATCCATCCAAAATGAAAACAAAAACGAAATTGACTTTAGATATCGTATCCACATCCGCAGGTTTCCTTAGTTTCCTTTTATCTGTCTGAGGGACTCCAGATCTCTGCAGCACCGGCTCAGCATACACATTGCACACGGCATCTCCGCGGCAATCTAATTTGCCTTCTCTGGTTCCTCCTTTTCTTTCTCATGAGCAAGCTAATTATAAAAAGGGAACCTTTTCCATTTTCATGACATATCTTATCTTAGACCCAGCGATGACGTCTGTGCTTCTCTATGCAATGCAGGCAGATCGTGGCTGGTGGGAGGAGCTGGCAGAGTGCCGTATATAGCTTACTAAAAACATCACAGCACCCTGCCTCTGTACTGCTCTCAGGAGCCCTAATGCAAGCTTTGGGCGGACTCTTGGGAGGAGTTATGCAAATATCAGAATGCCATGATGGGTGGAAGTCAGTCTGGAGGAGTGGGTGTTCCTAGTCTGATTGTATTTGCATGCAGACCACAATAGATCATGGGTGGTGAGAGGGGCCTGCAGGGTGCTGTGAATAGCTTTCCGAAATGATCGGCAGTGGGAGGAGTTATGCAGTGGTGTCACAAGAGGGGTGTGGCCACCACTGGAGGGGTGACACCAAAATGACTGACAGTTGGGCACTCAGTCATGGACTGAGAGCCCGACAGTGTCAGGAGAGAGGAGGGGACCCGGCGGCATACCTCATCCCGCTGGGTGAGCGTCCCCTCCTCTGTCTGCCGGCATCCATCACCAAGATGGTGGCCGGCAGGCGTCAATCAGATTGCACATGCGAGGTGATGTCACGCGCGATGACGAGTTATGCAAATATCAAAAAGCCTTGACGGGTGGATGTCATTCTGGAGGAGTGGGAGCTCCTGGTCAGAATGTATTTGCTTCCAGAACACAGAAAGCTGTAGTAATGCCTACATGTGATGCTGAGCCTCCATGATTGAAAGAACTGAACGAAAGGGGCGGGGCTAGAGACTGACAGGCTGGGGAGGAAAGCGCTGGGTGGACGTCCTGCAGCCAGGAAATGAGGCGGCCTCTCAATCTGGATCACTGCAGCTTCTAATGCACATTGGGGGGAATTTATCAAAACTGGAGCAATCAGAATCTGGAGCAGTTGCCCATGGCAACCAATCAGCATCTCTCTTCAGTTTGCTCGGGTAAGATTTGAAAATGAGAGGGAGAAGCTGATTGGCTGCAGTGCAAATCTACTCCACTTTTTGTCTGCTCCAATTTTGATAAATTCCCCCCATTGTGAGAAGCTCGCCGTGTGCAGTGAAATCAGAGCGAGCTGTTCCAGCCTCTCCTGCATGCCCAAGGCCAGATTTCAGACCTTCCATAAAAGAACTCTCTGTTCACATTTTCCTCATACAAACAAGCAGCAGGGCCGCGGCGGCCGCAATACTCTTCCCGGTGACAGCGCGTGCGAGGCAGCTCGTACTATCGTCACCATGAGAGCCAGGATCAGAAATATCTCAAGGACTTGTAATAGATTGTCCTCATGAACAGCGAGCCGGCGTCACGAGTTCCTTTCTTACACCGCCGGTATTTTTATCGCTGTTTCCAATAGCGGCTCCTCCGTCATGGAACTCTCACCTGATCATCACGCAGGGCGAGGTGTGTGTACCGGGTACGGAGCTATTCGTGGAAAGTCAGAACCTAAAAGAGGACCTGTCATGTACATTCACATACATATCATGTGCCCAGCTAATGCATCCCCTCCCCTCCCATAGAGATCACAGCTCTCCCCTGACAATGCCTTAGAGGGATGAGGAGAACTATGAGGTGAGTGCTTTTCACTCACCTCATAGTTCTAGCCGACCTGTGACAATGAGACTGTCACAGGTCGGCTCAGTAAGAGCGGTATACTGAGCCTAGGGTGACGGGAGGACGCTAGTTTGTGTCCTCCCATTACCCTAAGGAGAACTACGGGGAGAAGCCTTAACCTCATAGTTCTCCTTTTAAAGTCAAAAGTTATTTCAGATGCTGATAAAACCACTTACAATGGAGGCAGCTTCTGGATGTTTAAAAGTTTTAGTTTCCTGCAGAATCAGCTGGTCCCCTGAGCAGTTTGGGGGGCTTCCTTCCCTTGCAGGGTCCTATGGAGCCACCCTTGTGTGTGCAAATAAGCTGTGTGTGTCTCCACAAACACACAGGCACAGCAAGGCAAGACACTCCCCGGCTAACCACCCCACCATCATCCTTCCTTCTCCAAGCTACCAGATGGACGGCCGCTGCAGACTGCTCTGTCCCTTGTGATCTTGTACTGGACAGGAAGTTCAGGGAAGCCGAGCTGAGAGAGTAGGTGCCCTTTTTAAACATGATGACTGTAAGTGCTTGGGCAAAAATGTAAAGAAATACTTTGCTTGTACCGAGCTCTGTAGGTGGGTGCCGGGCTCCAGGGCAGGGTTGTTACCTTTTCTTCCAGCGAAACCCGAACACTTTAGCGATGGGCGGACATTTTTGGGGGGGAAAGAGTCAAGGCTTATTCGTATGTAAATAGCGCCACCCATTAATATGTAAATATCAGTCGAGTATATTTTCAGTGGGGGGCCAGTAGCCCCTATCGTTATTTTGGTTGCCCCTGTCTGCCTGGCAGCTGAAACCCGGACACCGCATTCAAAACCCGGAATGTCCGGGTGAATCCCAGACATGTGGCAACCCTACTGCACTGGGCTGTTCGGCTAAATCCGGGTGGCAACTTTTGTTTTTGTACAGGCGGTGTATGACCTGGTGACCGTTGTCACAGGGACAAAAAGTAAGGGAAAATGCCACATTTTCAGTCGTCACCAGGACAGAAAAAGAGGGAAAATCTTCCAGTTGGGTTTCTGGTGACAACTGGCTAAGAGAGGAACTCCTCTAAATCCTCACAGATAGGTTTCCTTTCACTTCTGCCGAGTCTACAGGACAGGAAGTGAATCTCCCCAATGGGACAAAGATGGCAAAAAAAAAACCCCTGACGGGTTGTTACCATTCCCTACGATATCCAAAACGAAAAGGAAAATTGTATCAATACTTACAGTAATTTTCCTTTCCTGGTGCCTATCCATGGCGGTCTATCTTGGGTATGCTGCCATGTAGGCACCAGCAATAAAAGGTTTAGTTTTTAGATACCTTTAAAGAGATCCTGTTACCAGGCCATTCCCTTAAACAACAATCTCCCTATAAGATTCTATGCATGTTATTACTTGGTAAAAGCCTCCCTTGTGTAGACATCCAAAAGCCATGAGACTCATTGGCGGACCTAAGGAACAAAGGGCCCTGGTGGCTCCCCCCAAGCTCATTGTAAATAAAGAATAAGGCCTGGTTTACACCTGCGTGTCCCACAAACCCGCATGTGCGTATTTCTTTCAGCCGGTGAGAGGTACAGGACGTCACACACACGTACTTCAAATTCCGCGGCTATATGCCGTGGAGACGGCTACGGGGCGGATCCAAGTGACGTCGTGGGACCTGATTGGCCAGGGGGCGGAACCAGGTTCCGAAACCTGGAAGAAGTCTGAGTAAGTATATTACATGGAACCGCCGTGCCGGTTGCGCCACCGGCCCTGCCTGCAAGGCATCAAAGAGCCGATCTCCCCGTGCCCAGGACTAGATCTTACTGGGCCCCCCCAGCCTCAGGCCCTGGTGCAGCTGCACTGGCTGCACCGGCGGTAGGTCCGCCCCTGCTATGACTGCTGCTGTAAGCAGCCCCAAGCAGACTCACAGCTATATGACACCGGAGACACTCCATAGCCAATCTTCATCCCTTCAACTTTGGTGAAAATACAAATCCTATCATCGGGGGCGTAACTAGAAATCACAGGGCCCCATAGCAAAATTTTGTATGGGGCACTTTCATTTGTAGTTATACCCCTTGCAGAGCCCACCTGATATACCAAACAGCCCACCTGAGAGTGACCCTCTATGGTGGGCTCTGCGGGGTCTCAGGTGGGCTGCACACCTCTTACCTGTCAGCGATGTCCGCCTCCGTGGTCGCCTTGCCCCGCCTCCTCTTCCGTCCCCGGGCCCCGCCTCATCTTCCATTGTCGGGCCCTGTCTCCTCTTCTATCGATGGGCTCCGCATCATTTTCACTGGCCCCTCCTGCTCTTTGGTCGCCGGGCCCCGCCTCCTCCTTCACTGCAAACGCCGGGTCCAGCCTCTTCTGCAGCAGCTGCTGGCTGTCACTGACACAGCTCAGCAGCGGCTGTGAGGAGGAACGCGCCGGTGCACACATCAATTACACAACAGCTAGATGGGGCGAAGTTTGGCTACCCCTGCTCTATAGTATCCGCCTTGACTCCTCCCCCAGCAGCTGCATAAAAGGTTATGAAGGGAGGCAAAGGGAGGGGCGGAGGAGCTGGGACATCGCCGACAGTAATTAGACACTCCGAGAGGAGGAGAGGGCTGTGACGTGCAAGGAGGGAGGGGGTTGTGCCAGGGAATTCTCCTGAAGAAGTAACATTTTTTAGCACGTTCCAGGACACTTTGCATGTGGATAACAAATAATTGATGTAAAGGAAAAATTTTACAAGTAAGCATTTAAAAAACTTGATTGTCCCTGTAATTTTTGTTACCTTGGTGACAGGTTCTCTTTAAAGTCAAGCAGTGTACAGTCTGTTAGTAATGCTTTTATAACCGAAACCCGCAGCCGTCCTCGGAGAGATCTCTTCCTTTTCCCATGAAGCCGTGCAGCCGCCATCGCAGGCTATTATCACCCCTTAGGCAGTGAAGGAGTCAATGGTTAATTTAGGCCCACTGATTGACTTTGTCGGCTTGGCACACGCGGCCACGGATGATCCTATTGGACCTATTAGATGCATTCTCGCGGCGTGTGCGTGCCGTCCTACGTAAGACTCCGGGGATGTCATTAATTGCAGTGTGTATGGGGGATAACTAATCTCCTGGCAACCAGTGATGCTCCTACTTAGCAGAAGAGGAGACACACCAGATCCAGCAGGCTCCAGCCCAGGGCGGAGGAAGGACGGAGATTTGTGAGGAAGCATTTACTGTAGCAAGAAATCGATCCGCAGAGAATTATTATAATAAAGAGGAAAAAGAAACCCCCAATATTTCCATATATCACGTCATTGCTTCTCTTCTATATAGAATACACTGTTAATTTCTTTCATCTTTGTTTTGTATCTCAGGGCTGCTGATCTCCTGCAGCCTCTTTCAGACACTTCCTGAATGCACTGGCTGCACCAGGGGTGGGCAAACTACGGCACTACAGCTGTGGTGAAACTACAAATCCGATCATCCATCTGCCTCTGGTATCATGCCTGTAACTGTCAGTCTTGCAATGCCTCATTACCATTATTATTATACTGGATTTATATAGCGCCAACAGTTGGCGCAGCGCTGTACAATAGACATTACAATCACAATACAATTCAAGACAAGATGGTAAGAAGGGCCCTGCCTGTGAGGGCTTACAATCTAAAAGACTTGTAGTTCCACAACAGCTGGAGTTGCCCACCCCTGCGCTACACCGACTTCCAGATAAGGACAGCGGTGGCCTGAGCACTGTCACCGCGGCCACCTGTGGTCTCCACCAGGGGGCATAAGACAGAGTGACGATTAAAGGGCATCTATGATCAAAAATGAAAAATACATTTGTATTTCTATATTGAATTTCTACCCCACTCCCAATAACCAGATCCATCTAGAAGTTTGTAAACTTATTTATTGAAGATGCCCATAGGATGGACTTACTCAATGCATTGACACCATTTCCCTCAGCCCTGTGAATATGCACTTCCTTGTGTCACCTCAAGGGGGCATGACAGGGGTGTGTCCATTGCCTATATATAACTGGGGGCATGACAGGGGTGTGTCCATTGTCTATATATACCTGGGTGCCTGACAGGGGTGTGTCCATTGCCTATATATACCTGGGTGCCTGACAGGGGTGTGTCCATTGCCTATATATACCTGGGGTTATGGCAGGGGCGTGTCCATTGCCTATATAACTGGGGGCATGGTAGGGGAATGCCATTGTCTATATATAACTGGGGGCATGGTAGGGGTGTGTCTATTGCCTATATATACCTGGGTGCCTGACAGGGGCGTGTCCATTGCCTATATATACCTGGGGGTATGGCAGGGGTGTGTCCATTGCCTATATATACCTGGGGGTATGGCAGGGGCGTGTCCATTGCCTATATAACTGGGGGTATGGTAGGGGAATGGCCATTGCCTATATATACCTGGGGGCATAGCAGTGGCATGTCCATTGCCTATATAACTGGGGGTATAGCAGGGGCGTGTCCATTGCCTATATAACTGGGGGTATAGCAGGGGCGTGTCCATTGCCTATATAACTGGGGGTATGGTAGGGGAATGGCCATTGCCTATATATACCTGGGGGTATGGCAGGGGCGTTGTCATTGCCTATATATAACTGGGGGCATAGCAGTGGCATGTCCATTGCCTATATATACCTGGGGGCATAGCAGTGGCATGCCCATTGCCTATATATAACTGTGGGCATAGCAGAGGCATGCCCATTGCCTATATATAACTGTGGGCATGGTAGGGGAATGGCCTTTGCCTATATATAACTGGGGGCATAGCAGAGGCATGCCCATTGCCTATATATAACTGGGGGCATAGCAGAGGCGTGTCCATTGCCTATATACAGGTGAAACTCGAAAAATTAGAATATCGTGCAAAAGTTAATTTATTTCACTAATGCAACTTAAAAGGTGAAACTAATATATGAGAGAGACTCATTACATGCAAAGCAAGATAGTTCAAGCCGTGATTTGTCATAATTGTGATGATTATGGCTTACAGCTCATGAAAACCCAGATCCACAATTTCAGAAAATTTTTGGCAGTGTGGGCAGGTGCCAAGTCCTGCTGGAAAATGAAGTGAGCATCCCCATAGAGCTCGTCTGTGGAAGAAAGCATGAAGTGCTCCAAAATCTCCTGGTAGACGGCTAAGTTGCATTAGTGAAATAAATGAACTTTTGCACGATATTCTAATTTTCCGAGTTTCACCTGTTTAACTGGGGGCATGGTAGGGGAATGGCCATTGCCTATATATACCTGGGGGTATGGCAGGGGTGTGTCCATTGCCTATATACATTGTACCGGACGGTGTCCCCCTTTCTCATCTCAGAATGCTGGCAGATATGTAACAGGAAGTTCCTGAACAAGGACATTCAGGGCAGGATCACCCGGTATTTTTTATGAAAGCTGATTGAAAAGTTTTTTACTAAAAGTTTTATTAAATTGTGTAACAAGCGTGTACATCCATGGGATACACATTGTCAAACAGAGATAACATGATACATGTCAGGTATACAATGATTTACATTGTTCCATTGTTTTGAGTTGCCGGGATATTTTGTTATCTTCACAATGACTCGACCTTTGTATGAAGAGAAATATTTGCATCTCCTTTACAGGGTTGTCTTGTTTCCTGGAGAGTGACATCATCGAATGTTTCCGTTACTCTCCTAAAGACTTTTAAAGTGGACCCCACCCCTCCCCCTCTTTATACATTGCCCATGCTACATGAATGTACAAATAGGAACACACATACATCTTTCTTTACTTCCTTATCTTTCTATATTTCCTTTTCCAAAAGGTCCTTCCAGCCTGGGCTTTGTATCCCACGCTGTGGCGTAACAATCACCATAGCGACCCAGGCGGGCGCTATGGGGCTCGGGGCACAGTGGGGTCCGGCCAGATGCCGTGCGGGCCGCCTGGGATCCTCTGCTGGTGGCTTTCACTGGCGGCTCTGAAGAAGAATACGCCGCTCTTCAGATCACTGACAGTAATCTGTGCAGCAGCACGTTCCTCTCCACAGAGTCAATGAGAGCCAGCAGCGGCCGTGGAGGAGGAGGCGGGGGCCGTGGTCGGCAGAAGGGGAGCAGACGGGGCCCGGTGATGAAGAAAGAGGCGGGCCCGGCGACGGAGGAGGAGGCGGGGCCCATCAGTTGTCGTGGAGGAAGGGGAGGCGGACAGGTAAGGAGTGCGACCAGTCCACCTGAGGGTGACCCTGCATAGAGAGTCTATGGTGTGCTCTGCAAGTTCACCTTCAGGTGGGATCTCGAGTGGGCTCTGCAAGGGGTACAACTAGAAAAAAACGTTAAACGTAAAGCACTTTTAAGGTGCCTATACACCATGCTGATTATCGTACGATAATCCTGGGTGATCCCACGATAATCGGCAGGTGTATGGAAGGCGTGCGACCGCTTCTACTGTAAGGTCGCACGACTTTCGTCTTCCAAGCACGCTGGAAAACCTGCCGAAAATGGTACGATTTTTGACGGTTTGGTGGCGTGCTCGGAAGACGAATGCCCACAGGCCGGTGTGCGCAAGCGCTGCAATCATCAGCGGGGAGGGCTTGCGATGATCGCAAGTACGATCTGCCTGTCCGAGATGGGCAGATCGTACGAAATGTTAATCACCTTACAACCATCGCATAACGAAAGTCCTGTGATGGTTGTAAGGCATATGGCCAGCTTTATTTATCTAACCCCCCCCCACTCCCCTGGTATACGATGCTCACCTTTCACCCCTATGCTTCAGCCGCGGAATGTCTCTAGGTGTCCTCATGTGTAAGGCAAATCTCTAAACCTTGCATTAGACGGGATGACGTCAGAGGGCCCAAGACCTCCTGAGCGGAGGGCGGATAAGAGGCCGCAGACACCAATCCTGGAGCCAACAGGAAGAAAAAGTCCTATTGCAAAACAAACACTATGAGTGGAATTTATCAAATCTGGAGCAGTTGCCCATGGCAACCAATCAGCTTCCCTCTTCAGTTTGTTCAGTTAAGATTTGAAAATGAAAGAGAGAAGCTGATTGGTTGCCATGCACAGCTGCTCCAGATTTTGTCTGCTCCACTTTTGATAAATACCCCTTTATACTTCCCAATTTCTTTGCTTTTCCTTGTGATTGGTTATAGGCCTCATTCACGCTGACCTCCTGTATTTGTTTTATGTATTCAGGAGGTCCATGTGAATGAGGCCTAAAACAAATCATTTCAACCCCCACGTAGAACCACTCGCTGAAAGCGATCTCCGGAATCCCTCGCCGCTATTGGGCCTAGCTACCCTCGCCGCACATGTGTGTAGGCTGCGGGGTTGCCTGGCACCACCATGGTGACGATCGGAAGCAGAAAGGACCCGTGTGGGTGTCTGTTAATCACGTCTCTATCAAGGCTTCCAGGGACGGCACGTCATCTCGGCTCCCTCCCACCCCTTTCCTTCCCTCCTAACAGGTGTCCGCGGCAGATTACATTCAGCGTCGCCGCATTCATTCACACCTCCTCGGCAGCCCTGTCACGAATATAACCGACGTGTTTACTTGGGACATTTGTGTGACTAATAGGATGCCGAGCGCGGCATAGTATCTGAAGGGGGAAGGTTGCCATGGTTACCTGCCTAAAAAAAGGATGATTATTTCTGAATGAAAGGTGCGAAACCCCGTTCACCGTCAGAGTTGCCAACCCCTCCCGTCACAGAGAGGGCTTTGCTCAGAAATGCATTCCGGACCAAAAATGTACGCCAAAAAAAAAACCTTTGGGCAACACATCACTTTTCTTTCTTACGAGGGTCGCCCTCCTGACCCTCCTGTATTGAATTGTATTGGAACTGTACTGTCTCCCTTTATATTGTAATTTTTTTTTCTGCACAGTGCTGGAACTATATAAATCATAAATAATTATAACAACAGAGTTTTGTTTCAGTTAAAGTGGACTTTCTACCACATGTCATTTTAATTTTACAATACATTTGGACTATACTGTCTCTCTTTATTTTGTATTTTGTTATTTTTTCTGCACACTGTTAGCACCACAGAAATCATAAATAATTATATTGAAAAACGAATAATAACAACAACAATAGTAATGACAGACTTTCAGACATATTTTCAGTTACAGTGGATCTTTTTTTAAATAAATTTACAGAAATAATACACCGAAAACACTTCCGTTCTAGTTTGGGGGCCCGTATGCACCATAGCACGGTACCAAACACACGGTACTCTGTACAGCGCTAGAACGGTATAGTGGTACCACATGCTGCAATGCATGGCCATCAGGTGTGTTGAAATGAATGGCAATGCAATACAACTAACGTACAGTAATGTATTCTAGGTGCATTGCCATTCATTTGAATGGCATGCCAACACGCCTCCGATTGGCCGTGCGTTGCAGCACAGGACAATGCATTGTACTGCAAGACCATGTGTTGCATTGCGGTGAAAAAAAGTAGCACTGTTAACCCTCAGGCGCGGTAGTGACTTGACCGCCAGCAAGTTCTGTTTGCCCTGATGGAGCCTTCCTTAGCTCAGCTCCTCTGGCGATTGCCTCACCTGCCTTACCCTTGAGACGGCCCCGTAAGGAGCTCCGGGGGGACTTGTTTATTTATAGGGAAACGGCGTTGTCTGTTCCAGCTCTGTCTCCGGGGATATTCCGCCCGCACTCCCGCTAGCGACTTCTCTCCGCCTTTCATCTCATGTTGAAAGGAGAAGCTGGTTCTTCCCATGTATTTTGCATTAATCTCTTGAAAATGAACGGACGCTTTTATGCTTCAAAGAGATAAGCGGGCCCACAATTATTTCCCGGACTATTAGATCAATCAATAATACAAAAACACCTCCGGGGGCTCATAAAACCTGTGATCTGGATTTTGTTTTTCTTTCCCAGAACTCTCTCGCCATTCCCTCCTCTTCTGCAGATAAGGAAGCCGCAGTGACTGATTCATCGATTTTTGAAACAACAAAATAAAAAAAAAGAATTTATTTTATATAAAACTAACCCTTAGACATGTGCAGGGCCCAAATGTTTCATTTTTTTTGTTTCATTTCGATTCAGATTGTTTTTTCCATCTTGTGACATTTGGATCCGTTCGATATTTGTTATTCGGATCCATCCCAAGTTTTCATTTACGAAATTCGGATCTATTCGGATCTAGTTGGGTGGAGTCAGGGCCGGATTTACTCTCTCTTCTGCCCCAAGGCCAGGTTCCTCAATGTGCCCCCCCCCCCAGGAACCGGGCATCGGGAGATAGGAATTCCACATTCCTGCTGACCCTCTACTCCCTGCTGCCCCAAGGCCGGGCCTTGGTTGGCCTTGTGGGAAATCCGGCCCTGGGTGGAGTTTAGTATGTTGTTACACTTGAAAACAGAAAAAGAAAAGAGACCCTTGATCCATGCTGTGGCCTGGCAGGAAAGGGGGGGATGACGACAATCATGTGCCTCCCTTCCTCCTGCACCATACCAGCCCACTTCCCCTCATCACGGGGCAGGGTCCCCATGTTGATGAGGACAAGGGCCTCTTCCCCACAACCTTAACCTGGTGGATATGGGGGGATTTTGGGGGAGCACCCCACGCTTTTTTTTTTTGCATGGGTTCAAGTTTTCATATTTAACAACATATCAGTTCATTCCGATTGACATTTGGACAAAATTCGGATTCATCCAAATTTTAATTATGAAAAATTCGGATACATTCGAATTCGTTATTTTTCCCAATCGGAGATTCAAATGTGTCCGAATTTTGGAATGTGCTGATTTTCTGATGAAAATGAATGTAAAGTGAAAGTCTACTAATCCTAACATAGGAAAGTTTGAGGCCAGACTGAGAGAGGGAGAAGCAGTGCGAGGAGCCAGTCAGTGCTAACCTGGAGCATAAGCTCATTGATCTATTATGTTGGGAATAGGGATGCACCAATACCAATACTAGTATCGCTATCGGTGCCGATGCCGAGTAATTGGGGCGTGTACTCGTACTCTCCCAGATGCTCTGATGCCTAGCACGATACCTGACCAGAGAAGGCAAAATATAAGCAATTAAACTCCAGCTTTATCTCAGCATGTAAAGATATGAAAGTCACATCAACAAATACTTTACAGTAAACACTGGAGAAGAACTCTCAATATGTCCCCTTGTATATAAATAATATTTCCCTGGAAGCCTTTGATCCGCCGCTGGATCCCGACAATTTATTCACTGCTCCGTCTGAGCAACAAAAGTGTCAGGCGGGGGAGGAGGGGAGCGGCACAGACCTTGTGCAGGCTTCAGAATTGAGGAAAACTGACATTTCAGATACATTCACCATTCTTCTACATTGATTGGTGAGAGGAAGAACGGCAGAGCACCAGCTGAGGAGAAAGGACCTGAAACCAGTAACACAATAAACCAAAAATCTAAACCTCAAACCAGTAACATAAGAAACCCAAAACCCAGAATCTAAACCTCAAACCAGTAACATAGGAAACCCAAAACTCCAAATCTAAACCCCAAACCAGTAACATAAGAAACCCAAAACCCAGAATCTAAACCTCAAACCAGTAACATAAGAAACCCAAAATCTAAACCTCAAACCAGTAACATAACATATTACAGTTTACTAGTCCTTAGATGTTGAGCCTGCAATAGTAGTGGTGATCCTGCCAGTAACACACTTCCTGTCCTGGGGTGACTACGCTCACTCACTGCACTGTATCTATGGAGGGACAGCGTTGTCACTCTAGGCTGCCTTCCTGATTTGGACTACAAACTCATCCCTCTGTACTCATTTCCCTAACACATGGTAGAAAATGTACTAAGAAAGAAAACTAAAGCAGCCAACACATCTAAGGACTGGCAAGCCACAATATATGACATGTTTTGTTCTTGGGTTTTGATCTACTTAGAAGCTGAACTCCGGAAGTCGAAATTGTCTAAATAAAAGGAGTCATGTGTATTCTTCTGGAATCTTGGTGAGCTTTGTGTATTTCTTCCAGATCTGTGCAGTAATCCAGTGTGAGACTTGGAGCTTCCTGCAATAAAGGCCGGTCACTGCTGCTCTCTCTCCTTGTGCAGGGCGACTGGTCTTGTCTCCGCCCCCTCCTGTAATAAAGACTGGCCACTGCTGCTCTCTCTTCTTGTGCAGTGTGACTGGTCTCGTCCCTGCCCCCTCCTATAGTTTCCTGTAGTGGGTGATGTCTGCTGGGCCCCTCTCACAGCTTTGATCTCTGCACATGCTATGTACAGCCCAGTGATGATGTCACTGCTACTTAAACAAAGTAATATCTGGGCTTACAAAGGCATTAGGTGCACACAATGTGGATTGGCT
The DNA here is from genome assembly GCF_000935625.1 of Nanorana parkeri. Lineage (NCBI taxonomy): Eukaryota > Metazoa > Chordata > Amphibia > Anura > Dicroglossidae > Nanorana > Nanorana parkeri. Next base: position 468,186 of record NW_017307296.1, read on the forward strand.
TCCTAGCCAATCAGGAAGCCGGCGGCGAGTAATGACCAGCCTGATTGGCCGGCAAGCCGCCTCGATGCCGATTGGCTGGCAAGCTGGCTTCCCAGCCAATCAGCATCAAGCCGACTGTTCTGCTGGCTCGATGCCGATTGGCCGGGAAGCCGGATTCCTGGCCAATCAGCAAGGAGGTGGCTGCTTGGTCAGCTCAATGTTGATTGGCCAGGAAGCCGGGATCCAAGCCAATCAGCCTGGAGACGGCCAATCAGCAAGTGGGGAGGCGGGTCATTACTTGCCACCCGGCTTCCAGATTGCCCGGGAAACATGGCTCCACCAGGGCAAACAGATTGCATAGGGAAACATGGCTGGCTCCATGTTTCCCTATGGCACTGACGGTCACAGGAAATCTTCCGCTATCGGACGAGTATGAGTACTCTCCCACAAATACTCGATATTGGCACAGATACTAGCATCAGTATCGGTGCAACCCTAGTTAAAACCCATGTCAGGACATTATTGCTGTCCCCACCAAAAACATAGAAGGGAATTTATCAAAACTGGAGCAATCAGAATCTGGGGCAGTTGTCCATAGTAATCAATCAGCTTCTCTCTTTCAAATTTTCAAAGCTTAACTGAACAAACTGAAGAGAAAAACCGATTGGTTGCCATGGGCAATTGCTCCAGATTCTAGCTGCTCTATTTTGGATAAAATCCCACCTTATTGACAACAGTCACTAGAAACCAATGGGAAACTGAAACCTCTAACCTTATCACCTGACCAAGGAAAGATGAGAAATCATCCAATAGGGACTCCTGTTCTGGTGGCGACCAAGAGAGGTCACTTTTCAGAGATTTTTCCCATACTTCCTGTTATGTTTCCAGGACAGGAAGTAAAGGGAATTTTCCCCGACGGGACACATACAGGCCGGATGTTAATCCTCCAATCTTCTACCCAAAACCAATAAGACACGTTTTGGCTGCACACAGGGCCGGATTTACTCTCTCTGCTGACCCAAGGCCAGGTTCCTCAATGCGCCCCCCTCCAAGACCCGAACTGCATGTCCCGGGCATCAGGAGATAGGAATTCCACAACCCCTGCTGTCCCTCTAATGCTGTTGCCCCAAGGCCGGATATACGGCCTTGGCTGCACATGCACTCTAAGTAAAAATATAAAATATACTACATGTTTACTTTACACATAAAGTGTGATTGTTCTGGGACTTTAGATTTCCTTTTATTTGCGACCTCCAAACGCATAAAACAAAAACGTTTTTAGGCTCCACTTATGCTTAAAGTTTGCTCTTTAATGAGGCCTCCTTCAAAATAACCAAAACAAAAAAATGTTTTATCAATAAAACTTTAAAAGTACAAAAAACACAAAAACGCGAACACATAAGTCAATATTTAATTTACAGAAGCACTTTTCATTCCATCATCCCAGTATCCCGGCATGCAAATGTTACACAAAAACTTCCCGTCTGTGTAATTTGCCCTCAAACATCTCTCAACTTCATCACAAATACAGAAAACAACCCCAAAATCTTATTCCCCCTTCTTCCAGTGAACAAGCATTCTGATGCGCAAATGTGTTCAGAATGCAAAAATGGAGGTGGCGGAGCATGCGGAGAGCTTGCCTTCAAATAAACTGTAAGCTGAAAATGGTTGCTATGGTAACCACGATGCCATGGAATCCTGGCACCACTTCCCGGAAAAAGAAAAAAAGTCCGACCTAGAACTCAGCGCCTTCTAGTATATGTCCAACAGACTGCAGAACGCCTCATGCACAGAGTTCGTTCGCTTGAGGTCCACTTCACATGATGGAGCATTTCCCTTTGAGCTTCTCCTTCTTCTTTTGCTGTTTGGACTTCTTCCCGCCCACCTGGAGGCTTACAGTCCGTCGCTTCTCCAAGTTTAAAAGTTCTTGGAACAACTCCTGAACGTTGTAGTTGAGCTTGGCGGAGGTTTCCATGAAAGAACACTTCCACTTGGTGGCCAAGCTCTCCCCCTCGCTGGCCTGGACCTCCCGTAGAGCGTCGTCGCTCTTGTTGCCCACCAGCATGATGGGAATTTTCTGCGTGTCTCCTTTGATCTGGCAGATCTGTTCGTAGATGGGCTGAAGTTCCGCCATGGATTGCTTGCTGGTCACCGAGTAGACCAGGATGAAGGCATGACCCTTGGAGATGGACAACCTCTGCATGGCCGGGAACTGGTGGCTCCCCGTCGTGTCGGTGATCTGCAGCGTGCAGATGTTCTTGTCGCAGCTGATGACCTGTCTGTAGGTGTCTTCGATGGTCGGGATGTAGGTCTCTCTGAAGGTCCCCCTGACGAATCTGAGCACCAGAGAACTTTTCCCGACTCCTGCTGCCCCAAACACGACCACCCTGTAGTCATTGCTTTGTTCTGGCATCTTTCCTCTAAGGGATCTCAAGCTGGAGGCTCAGAAGGATTCAGTCTTGAATGCTAGGAGGCTAGGAGGACTTACATGCCGAGATGGAACAGACACCTGTTGAGGAAACATCAAAAAAACATTTCAGTGCAGGGCAAACACTTTGAGCTCAACAAAAATAGAGGCTTCAGTATAAACTAGGAGCATCAGCTGCAGATTATTATTGTTGCTGGGTATTGGTGCTACGTCAGGTTTCCCGAGCTGGCAGAAGGCTACAAAGTGCTCGGAAGTGCAGGAGCCAGGATGATACTGGTCCAGATAACGAGCTAACTGCATCCTTCAGGCTGTCAAGCACGGCAGCACTTTCTGGGATGGATGTGATAGAACACACACATACAGTACATCTATATAAGCTTGCACCTTACCTTGCCTGAGCACTCTGCTTTGTTTCAGCCCTTCCTGCGGTCTGATTACTATGTCGCTCTCAGACGGCTCAGCTGCAGATGAAATCAGAAGCTCCCTCCCTTTTTTTTTATATTATTGGTTTTGAATGTTGCCTGCAAGATTAGATTATTTTGCCATCTAGTGGATGTACTGGACTTTTTTTTTTTCTCCCCTGGGCCATCCTTCGCATTGGCCAACTGGTATGTAGCAGAACGGCTTGTGAGCCATTTTAGCTGGCCACCAATGACAAGGGGCTTCTGCTGTCCTAACTAGGGATGAGCAAACATTTAATTCAGCTGTAAGTTCAGCAAAAATGTGGGTAAAATTTGGCCAGTTTGTCAGAATGCATTGGAGTCAGCTGGGAAGGAAAGAATTGAGTTGTTTTTTTTTTAGGTGGAACATTAGTTAAAATGGGTTCCCGAACCTCCTGCCTTAATGTGTAAGAACTTAACCACTAGAGTACCCTCCTCCACCGAAGAGGTGTCCCCCCCCGTCATCTTCCCGAGTCATACATTGCAGACTTCAATACTTTAGGAACAAACAAAAAAACTAAACAAAGAAAAAAGTTCCAATGACTCACCCTTTATTGGATGGCCCCATCTGATGTTCCAATCAGACAAAGCCAGCCAAAAGGCAAGTGGCTTCTGCTGGGCTGTCTCTTCAGCTGGCCAGTATTACCCTGGGCATCATTTGTCATATATTAAAGTGCATAACAAGCCAGAAATGTTTTCTTAATTTGTATTTGAGTGTGGAATTGTGAAAACCCATTTCAGGTTTCTGCTGCTGTCTGTGTCATACTGGGTAGATTTCCCTTAACTTCCTGTCCTGGACCACAATGGGAAGTAAGATAAAACTGCTCCAAATTGAAAGGAAATCTCCTCTTAGATGTCACTGGAACAAGTGTCCCCATTGGAAAAATTTCCCGATTTCACTTCACCTCCTGTGATGACGAAAATTTTGGAAAAGTGGCTCCAAATAATCGAAGCCGTGGGATCACCACTGCAGCCGGGCAGCTAGCATTTTCTGAAGGAGGCAGCCTACATACTTCTCTAAGTACATGTGTCCTTTAAGGATCCCAATCACACTAGAACTTATGGAAAAGCAACATAGGCCATGGTCTACATAGGCAAGACTCCAATGGGGTGTCAGACCGCCCCTTGTTTTATCATTTTCCCTTGGTAAAGGTTTAGTTTTTTATGTTTTTATATTGTCTTAATAGAAAATTAGCATTTCACCACCTGCAGAAAACACTTATTTATATGGCTTGAACTAGACAGACGTTACAAACTATGCAAATATACAAAACGTATGGACCTTCATGATAACATGTACGCACACACATGCAAAACACACACATACATACTTATGTAGGTTGAACTAAATGGGAATGGTGTCATTGTTCAACCTTACAAACTATGAATCAGTCAAATAAAATAATTAGTGATTTGAGGTGACACAACGAAAGCTAGCTTAGGTTGTCCATAAGTGAATCTGGTTATGATCCCACTACAGCTCTCAGGTGACAGCTTTAGAAAGGTGAAAGGTTGTAATTGTACATTTGCTTTATTCACATGGATACACTATAAAGCCAAAATATGTGAACACTCAATGGCTGAGTTCAGGGGTTTCCAGTGAAGGGTACTGTTAATGCTACAGCATACAATGACATTTTAGACTATTGTGCTCCTTCAACCTTCTCGTTTGGTGAAGGTCCTTTTCTGTTCCACCATGACTGTCCTCTGTGCACCAAGCCAGACCCATGCAGACATGGTTTGATGAGTTTGGTGTGGAGGAACCTAAGTGGCCTTCACAGAGCCCTGACCTCAACCCTACAGAACACCTTTGGGATCAGTTGGAATGGTTTTCCATAAAGAAATGGTTTGAGGAGTTTGGAGGAACCTGATTGGCCTTCCCAACGGTGTTCTGTAGGGTTGAGGTCAGGGTTCTGTGATCAATTGGAATGGGTTTCCATAAAGACATGGTTTGATGAGTTTGGAGGAACCTGATTGGCCTTCACAGAGCCCTGACCTCAACCCTACAGAACACATCTGGGATCAATTGGAATGCAGATTATGAGCCCGATCTTCTCCTCCAACCTCAAAAACGTTCTTCTGGTTGAGTGGGCAAAAAGTCCCAGAGACACACTCTGAAATCTTAAGGAAAGCTTCCCAGAAAATGTAGAGGCTGTTAAAGGCCAACTCCATGGAATGAGATGTGTGGTAGAAGTCCACTCACCAGAGCCGATGCTTTCATACATTGGCTCTCCAGAGTGTTTTCAGGCAATAAAAAGATGGAAGTATGTAAGGAATCAGGTGGGAAATGGAGCTCTTAAACCTTCCTCAGAAATATGACTTCCTTTTCTTGAATGCCCTGACAGGTCTAAGAAATCCCCGTGGCATCTGAAGGCTGATTTACACATTCATAAATAATACAGTCTTCATCTCCGCTGACACTGCAATAACCAGAAAAACTTCACAAGGGATTCCGCTTGATGGTCCATCCCCCCTTCCCCCTCCAGCACATCTACGGGAATTCATCTTCCCCAAATACAGAGCTGGACATATTGCCAGAAGAGCTTACATCACTGCCCAAGTTACCAAAACACCAGAGGGCCCATCATCAGAAGTGTACAAGCAATGAACTGGAAGGCCAATCATGAGCCAGGTCTTCTCGTCCGATTGCAAGCCAGATTTCCTTGGCCAACATCACTACCTGATCTCACAAATGCTCTTTTGGTTGAATGGCCCCAAATTCCCACAGACACACTCCAAAATCTTGTGGAAAGCCTTCCCAGCATAGTGGAAGTTGTTATAGCAACAAAGGTGGTGGTGGTAGTGGGGTTTGGAGGGCTCCATATCCATGGCTTTGGAATGAAATGTCCAACAAGTGGTGATAGTGATGGTGGCAGTGATAGATATGGAACCCTCCAAACCCCACCATTACCACCACTTTCACCGCCAAAATCACTATCACCACTTGTTGAACATCTCATTCCAAAGCCATGGACATAGATATGGAGCCCTCCAAACCCCACTATAACCACCACCATCACTACCACCACTTGTTGGACATCTCATGCCAAAGCCAAGGACATAGATATGGAGGCCTCCAAACCCCACTATCACTACCACTATCATCACTATCACCACCACTATAACCGCCACCATCACTATCACCACTTGTTCGACATCTCATTCCAAAGCCATGGACATAGATATGGAGCCCTCCAAACCCCACTATAACCACCACCATCACTACCACCACTTGTTGGACATCTCATGCCAAAGCCAAGGACATAGATATGGAGGCCTCCAAACCCCACTATCACTACCACTATCATCACTATCACCACCACTATAACCGCCACCATCACTATCACCACTTGTTCGACATCTCATTCCAAAGCCATGGACATAGATATGGAGCCCTCTAAACCCCACTATGTCCATGGCTTTGGAATGCCATGCACATAGATGGTGGTAGTGGTGGTGTGGTGGTAGTGGGGTTTGGAGGGCTCCTCATCTATGTCCATGGGTTTGGAAAGAGATGCCCAACAAGATCACATCGGTGTCTACAAACATTGGTCATATAGGGCCTCTACCCCGCCCTGTTCAACCCAATTGCTACAATAAAGACTTCCATCAGCCACACACCAGATATTCCTTACAATTACCAAATGTTTTTAATGGCTGTTCATTCTTCCTCATCAATACAGAGTGAAATTAATGCATCTTGGGATTGCAAATTGCCGACTGAACAAGCATGCCGCACGTTACAATTTGGATTGGCTAAAACGCCGTCATTTGCCTCACGTGATCCATATATTATTTAAGCTCCTTGGAAATTCCCGGCGCAACGACTGAGAACACCGACACTCTGACACTCTACAACAATCAAATCAATCACATTCAAAATAATTGAAATAGGAAAACAAATAATCAATCAGGCTGTAAGGGACCGTCGGACCATTGTCCTTCTCGGCAACTCGATCTGTATTAGATTTGGCCACCTACAAAGACGGCTTATTGGACTGACAGGGGCATTTTATGGGTGCCAATGGTCCATAAGGCGAGGAGGACATCAGAGACGGCGGTACCAGAGCCACAAACACACTTATAGAGTTTTTGTATGACCAAGATCTGGTCAGCAGCTGGCCCAATACAGATCTGAAATGACTCTTCTATGTGTGTCTATGGCACGGGTAGGTCACCTCAGCACCCCAGCTGTGCTGAAACTACAAATCCCGTCATGCCTATGCCTGTCAAGAGTTTTGAAATACCTCATGGGACTTGTAGTTGCACAGCAGCTGGAGTACCGATTTTGCCTACCCCTGGTCTATGGTTATGACCTGATATGAGCAGCTGGAGCTGTGCTGCAGCCAAAGAACCACAATCCTCAGCAATACCTCTTAGCAGAACCCAAGAAACGTCATGGAACGTGGCATATACAGCAGTTTCCTGAAGCATTAAGCACCCCCTATAAAATGACGGAGCAGGTCACATGACCTCTCATCCACAGTCCTGAATAATCTCTTTGGTCTGTGCAACTGAAAACGAATGGCAGCCGATAGAAGTACCTGAAGCTGTCTTTAGCTTAAAATGTATTATTTTAACTGCAGCAGATAGAAGTACCTAGAGCTGTCTATATATTACATGTATTTATTTATTTACCTGAAATTAGTATACGTACCTAAAGCTGCTTTCAGATTTGTTTCTTGTCAGTGATTTGTTTCAATTAAAACATGAAATGAAATTGTATTTGTTCTAACTGCAGCTGGTATAAGTACCTTGATGGATTTTTTCCTGAAAACCCCTACACAGCTGGACCCAAAAATAGAAGGAAGAGGAGGATCAATACACCAAGCCAGGCTGTACTGCACTGCGGTGCTGTCAGTCTAACACTGGGGAACTTACTGACAGGAGAGAAGAACAGAGTGATGGCTTTGGCTAATTGTTTTTTTTGGTAGCGTTTTCGGAGGGAGATCAGCAGCGGACGCCCCCATTTTACAATTAGGATAGGTTTCAGGTGTAAAGGCAACAAAATAATTATTTTACGATACAGTGGACCAGTAAACTGAGATACATCCAGGCACTTCCAAGCCAGGAAGAGACAGATGTCACCCTGATGTACAAAAGGACATCAGGACACAATAGACAGTGGGCTGATGACATACATGTAACACTGTAGCATCCCTCTGAGTGACAGCCAAGACTTGCTCCATCCATCCCCTTGCCCACCCCATCCCATGGACTTGGCACCATACAGCAGCAGCAGCACTTACCTGCACAGGTCAACGAATCTGGAAATACAATCTGCAAGGATGTCACAGCATCCAACAAAACACCCAGGGAGGGGCAGGCCCATAGTGCAGCCATTGCACAGGGGGAGCAAGAGTAAAAGGAGCCAGCTCCATCCACTACCATTTATTCCATTGGCTCAGCGGATGAGTCATTGTAAATAATACAGACCAACTTGCCTTTCTTCTCACAAGTGCCTCCCTCCCTGCACCTGCAGGCAGCAGTGCTGAGTGGGTGGCAGCGGCCGGATCCCCCCCACGTTTCATTCATTTTTTACACCAGTGGTACAGCCCATTCATGCAGCTGCAGAGAGAGAATGGGCTTTAACCTGATGGGTGCTGAAGGGGCTGGAGTACAGGACCAGAGGAGGCTTTCCCAGCACATAGATGGAGGAAGGGGTTAATGCAGCCATGGAGCTGCTTTAGAACACAAGGTATGGGAGGTCCTGGATGAGAAGCCTCTCACACAGACTATTTGTTATTCATGTGTCATTACCAGCATGTGTTCATTGTGGAGGTTGTAAAGCACTGAGCCAGCATCTGACATCTGCCCCGCACAGTGCAATCAGAGGGCAATGTGCTTCCAATAACCTGAAGGTGACCTTCTCATGCTGGATAACCGCCCCCCAAGATCACATGATGGATAAACCCCCCCAGATCACATGATGGATAAACCCCCCCAGATCACATGATGGATAAACCCCCCCAGATCACATGATGGATAAACCCCCCCAGATCACATGATGGATAAACCCCCCCAGATCACATGATGGATAAACCCCCCCAGATCACATGATGGATAACCTCCAAACCATAGCTGACCATACACTATCTCTACAATCTGATTGTACAATCTCCTTTAGAACTTCCATCAACTATGTAGTTCAAGAGCCTGTCTGGTTGAATCGTGTTACCCTGCGTTACAGTCAGGCGTGAACGGTCATGCTTGGACTTGTGGTCCCACGACAGCTGGAGAGTGACAGCCCGCGGCCCCCTGTACCAGCATTTCTTAGTGTTCCAGGTTAACGATTGACAGCTCAGCTTCCTAAAAGGTTCTGCAACAGTCACGTAGACCAGCAGCCAGGACGGACTATGGAGATGAATCACATCCAGATCTGTATTATGTTTGCTCCAGCTCCAGCTGGATTGACTGGAACATGCGTGACACATGATGGCCATGACGTCACAACCATGCACGCTGCTTCTATATATAGTCCTCCTCACCCGCACACACTTCTACTATAGGAAATAATAGCTGTACAGTGCGGAAATACAAGACGACTGCTGGGGCGAGAGAAGTAAAGATGGTCGGGATCCTCGATATAAGAATTGATTCTCTTGCAATGCACTCGTGTTTATGCTTCATGGCTGCCGGCAAGCTGAGCCCCCTGAGCAATCATCTGTTACACCCCAAGCTCACTACAAAGCCTGCAATGGTACCAGCATTGAATAGTGTATTTCAGGGGTAGGCAACCTCAGCATTGTGGTGAAACTACCAATCCCTTCATGCCTCTGCCTCTGGGTGTCATGCCTGTAGCTGTCAGAATCTTGCAATGCCTCATGGGACTTGTAGTTTCACAACAGCTGGCGTGCCGAGGTTGCCTATCCCTGGTCTATGAATAGGATACTCAGCGACATTTCAATCCCTGGACACAGTTAGCCCCGCCCCCAGTCTGCACCAGGCCCGCCCACTTACTGGAGTAGCCCGCTCACAAGGTCCAACATGTGGGCCTGTTCCAGTATATGCATTTTATTTTACTTTTGGTTCGGGTACTAGAAGAGTTAAATCCCGTCAGTTGACTTTTTGTTATCAGTGCCTCATTGCAGAGATTTCCCTGCCCAGGAGATGCAACAGGAAATGAGAGGAAATCTATACAAAGTGAGGGGAATTCCCATCTTAGTTGCCACCGGAACAGGTGTCCCCAATGGAAGATTCACCCTCACCTCTTTTTCCGGTGACAACAAATTTCCAATGACTTTCGGTCTTCGGTGATGCCCTTGGCCCGCCCCTCCAGACTGACATCCACACATCAAGGCATTTTGATATTTGCATAACATCAAGGCATTTTGATATTTGACTCCCCAGAGGAGTACTGAGGCAGGGTGCTGTGATGTTTTCAGGAAGCTATGTACAGAACCCTGCCGGCCCCACCCACCAGCCATGATCTGCCTGCATTGCACAGAGAAGCCTAGAGACCCCTAGATGACTGGAATCTATCATCAGCATATTGATGATGGAGGGGGAGGAACCAGGGAAGGCATAATATAAGTTTCAGCTTTTAACCACTAAGTTTTTCTTTGTTGCATATTTATTCATCACTTTGGTAACTATCATTAAAACTGTGATGGGAATATTCATCACACGAGACGGCTCAGCTCCTCTATAAATAATGAATCAGCTGACTGAATGGAATATTGGACGGAACACAAAGGACGATGCTGGACATGAATATACATCACAGGATGTCTATTCCCGGCTCCAGCGATGTGCATGGACGTCTCCACAATGATCCTCCTCGAGGTTGGCAGCAGGTGGCTCCATTCATCAGACGAGACTCCCCACCAAAGGCGACGGAAACATACGTGATGGACTCAGGGCCGTCTTTAATATTAATTGGGTGCTGGGCAAGATTTTGCTGATGGGCCCCCACAACCCTCCCGACTCCATACATAACCTTCCCTTGAACACATGGGTTCCTATGCACAGTCAGCTACCAATTTTATTGAAAACATACTTTTTTATTTTAAATGAAATTTGTAGCTGACTGTGCATAGGTGTGCTGTGCTTTGTTTTTTTTTGTTTTTTACTTTTTAAATATTTAGGCCCCAGAGAGCAGCACGAAAATGGCGTTTTTTTCTTAACGTTGTGTTTTGTTTTTTTTAAACTCTTTTTGAAATCATTTTGCCCCCAGTGCGCAGCGGGTGTAGGGATGTGCACCGTTGGCGGGTCTCTCCTTCACGTGTCCCCCACGGCGGTAGAGAGCGGGCCTCTCCTCGTGTCTCCCTCAGCGGAGGAGAGCGGACCTCTCCTTCACCTGTCCCCTCAGCGGCGCTGCCAGTGTAATGGTGGTGCCGAAGAAGAAGCCGGAGGTCAGAAACCAGAAGTCGGCTTCAAAACGAGGCTTGGAGCGCAAATCGATCCCCGGGGCCTGGGGATCGCATTGCAAGCCACCCGCTCCATCAATAAATGTGCAGGGCATTACTGTGCTCGCCAGAAAGGAACTTCCCCTCGCATTTGGTGAGCGGGCGAGCGTAATTTTCAAGCCCTGGGGTAGACTAATGATTTTAGGACGGTGGTGGAGTGCCAGGGCCCAGTCGCAGCTACAAAACACTGCAACCCTGGTAGTTCTGCCACTGACTCCAAGCTGTAGAGGGACTACAAATCTCAGCAATACATTATACAGCAATGCAAAATGTCATCGGCAATGGAGGACTAGAAATTCCAGCAATACATTATATAGCAATGCAGAACACCAGCAGCGCCGCAGCCACTTTAGGCAGCAAAAAGGCTAGGGCCACCCCCTGCGTCACAGGGTTACATCATCTGTCAGGTTTCCTATTTGTCCTGTGGATCACTGTCATCGAGACAGAAAGTGCCAGGGAGCCGAAAAAGCTAGCACTGGAACAGGAAGGGAGAGGAAATCTTCCAGTGGGAACAATAAGAGATGGTGAGAGACTACAGCCATGTAACAAGAGATGCTCAGTGACTACCTTTTCCTTCCGTGGCTTCAGCAAGCATCAGAACACATAATACTGTCTTGCAGGGGCCCGAAAATAATCTAAAGGCAGCAGGCTGGGCACCAGGGGTGTAATGCATTGCACAATGATATCATCCTAATATTTTATGGCCAGAGGGTGCTGAAGATGTAGGTAACTCTCATTCAAAGTCTCTCAGCAGCAGAACGGGTTGTAAAGCCAAGAAGAGCAAAACCCGGTGACCTATGACAGGTCTAAAACAATGAATGCCATTTATTTATATAGGAGAAAAATGCGTATTTAAAAAGGAGAACTATGAGGTGTGTGATTTTCACTCATCCTCATAGTTCGAGCCGACGTGTGACAATGAAAATAAATCGGGAAGTGAGCGAACACATACCGTCGCTCGCTCACTTCTCGATCCTGTCCCTGCAGAGAGCCGTGATTGTCACTCACTGCTCCCTGCAGGGATTGCCCCCTCCCCTGTCCGATCCTCCAGCGCTGACTGGAGGAACGGATGGGGGAGGGGGCGGGTACAGCTGGCTCTGCCTCCAGATAGGCAGAGCCAGCTGTCAATCACGCAGCTGGGTGGCTCTCGACAGTAATGTCAGGATCCGTCTTGGCTGCGGCGTCTCAGTATACCCTGAGCTGTAGCTCGCGGTATACTGAGCATAGGGTAACGGGAGGACGCTAGTTTGTGTCCTCCCGTTACCCTTAGGAGAACTATTGGGGAAAAACACTTACTCCATAGTTCTCCTTTAAGGTGGTCGTCGAGTCAAGGTTGCCATCTATAGCCTTGAATTCATTTGCATCCTTGTGTTTCTGAATGGTTTTGAGAGCGGTACGGAGAACTTCTGGGGAAAGTAGACCTTCTGTATCCACGCCATTGTTCTTTAACAAATTTAAAGCAGGGGTAGGCAAACGGTGGCCCTCGAGTCTGTGTTAAAACTAAAAATCACATGATGCATCTGCCTCTGGGAGTCATACCTGCGGCTGTCAGAGTCTTGCAATGCCTCATAGGACTTGTAGTCGCACCGTAGCCGGAGGACCGATGTTCTATCAAAGTTTGTGACTGCGTTAGAATGTGTGACCGGTGACGTGGTCACACATTTTAACATAATTCCGCCAAGTTTTTCCGCGGTGGAATGTGTGACCTGGCCAAAGGAAGAATTATAACGCTTTCTCAGCTGTTTCAGGGCAGATCGTATGTGCAGGAGAACCGATCTGCCCTGGAACAGCTGATCGGTCCTGAAATGTCACTTCGATCCGACTTTGTGAGTGCGATCTCACATTTCACAAAGTCTGATAGAAGTGACATTTCAGGACCGATCAGCTGCTCCAGGGCAGATCGGTTCTCCGGCACATACCATCCGCGATGCCCATCTGCCCTGGAACAGCTGGAAAGCGTTGGAATTCTTCCCCTTTTCCCGCTCTCACATTCCACCTCCGAAAAATTGGGCGTGATTACATTAAAATGTGTGACCACGTGACCGGTCACACATTCCAAACCAGTCACAATCTTTGATAGAACCCCGGAGTTTGACATACCCCTATTGTAACTAAAAGAAAAGAAAAAGAGTTGTGTGATATCACATATCAGCCAGCAGATGGCAGCAAAATGCAACGTCAGCGCTAACTAACCTATTGTGAATTTTAAAAAACATTAAAGCTATAGAAAGATTCCCTTAGAAGCCAGAATCCGCCCCTCTCTGCTATGAACCAATGTATTTCCACTTCTCAAACTGCAGGAAATGAGAGATTATGATGCAAAACATAGATAAAGGATTCGGATTTAAAAAGGAGAACTATAGGGTAAGTGTTTTTCCCCAAATATCTCCTAAGGGTCACGGGAGGACACAAACTAGTGTCCTCCCGTGTCCCAAAGCTCAGTTTCCCGACGCCAATCCATGGCAGCATACAATGGGTATGGCTCCGCCCCCAGCCCATTGTATGCTGCCATGTATTGGCATCAGGAAAGGAAAATTACCGATAGGTAAGTATACCATTTTCCGTTTGCCTGACGCCAATCCATGGCAGCATACAATGGGCTGGGGGCGGAGCCACACACCCTGTATGCTGCCATGTTTTGGCGTCAGGAAAGGAAAATTACCGATAGGTAAGCCCTGGCATTCCACCACTTGGGGGGGGCCCAGCAAGGAAGATGGGGGCCCCCCGAGTTTGTACCGCTCCTATCCTGCAAGGCCGCCATCAGGGGGGTACATCCACTGAAGTTGTAAGGGGCCCAGGCTCCAAGCTATAACTTTTTATTATGAAATGACGACTAGTACAATTTGGCATGTCCCGAGCCCCCCCCTGCCCGCTATTGGAACCTTCCTCAGACGTGCGTGCAGGGGGCGGAGCTTGCTTTCCCCGGGCAGAAGCGTCGGAGAATGTGGCTGAAGAGGAGCTGCAGGTCGGCTGTCTGGAGGAAATGCAAGTGTTTCCCTGCAGACAGAGTCCCCGGGGATGTGCTAGAGACTGGGGGGGAGAAAGTGAGGGAGAAAGATCGACCGACGCCGAGAGCTTCTCTGCACTGGTCGGTCGGTCTCTCTCATGCTTCCCTTCCTCGTCTGAGCATCGGTCTGTGTGTGTTTCTCACTCTTTCCCCCCCTCCTCCTCTCAGAGAAGGGGGGGAGTGAGAGAGAGCGACAGGGGGGGGGTGTATTTGAGAAGTGTTCTGTGTTGTCAGATGAAGGGATATGTTATGCATCACTATAAGCTGTTCTCTGTCTACTTTGCGCTGACACCTGAATTTTTTTTCCTTTTTTATGTAAGAATGAGAAGCCCAGACCCTGCACACTGCTGAAATGTCTTTAAAATTAGAGAAATGGATTATATTAGGGGATATTACACTGTAATGTTCCCTAATATAATCTATTTCTCTATCCCAGCTTCGGATAACATTTTGCATTTACTTTGTATTGCCTGACGCCCGGGACATGCAGTTCCAGGCGCCAGGCGGGTGGTTTCTTCTCTCGGTTCAGCTCAGCTGTGGGCAAGCAGCCGGGTTTAAGTTTTGTTGTTGTTTTTTTTCTTTGCTGAGTTGAGCAGCGAGGAACGGAGCATCAGACAATTCTGCCGACAACCCTCAGAAGTCCCCCCACCTCCCCTGCTGCTGAGAGCATTGATACGGAGAAGAAGGTAAGGAGGCGGGGGATGTGTCACACACACGGGGGTCAAAGGGAGATCGTTCTTCATCTCCCAGCGGCAGTGCTGTATGATGATTATACAGCAATGCAGAATAGCTCCAACTATGCAGGACTACAAGTCCCAGCAATGCATTATATTTTTAAGTAGGGATACACCACTGCCAAGACTGGGCATTTTCACAAGTACTTATACTTATGAAAATGCCCAGATACTAAGCGTAGATACCGGTGTTTTGTCGAGAACGCTGATGTAGTCGAATTTGCCGACCTCAGCATCTGTGCTTGCGCACAGACCGGTATTTTCGAGGAAACAGCGATTTATTTACAAAGTATTTCGTTTAAATCGTTAATTGTGACCGTCAATAATATTCCATCCATCATTTCCTGCCATGGACGGCATATTATTACCGGTCACAATTAACAATTACAAACGTATACTTTGTAAATAAATACCGGTTTCCTTGGTAATCCCGTCTGTACATAAGCGCAGATACTGGGTCAGCGTTCGACAGAACACCGGCGCTAAAATTTTAAACAAGCAGCTGCCTGATGTCCCGCGCTTGCTGGGGACCTCGGCAGCCTTCCTGTTAACCATGCGGTGCCATGCCAGTGGGGGGGGGGGGGCCCTTCATGGTTTCTTGCACCGGGGCCCTGAAGGTTCTAGTTACGCCTCTGAATGTACCGATCATTTGTTGTCTTGAACGATTTTGTTCTTCGAGTAGTTCTTCCAAATAACAACCAAAATACCACAAAAGAGGTACAAAAAGAAATTCATTTTATTGCTTCTTAGATATTGCTTATGAAGAAAGGCAATACACGTTTATATATACCGCGAGTCTCAGGGCAACCGCGCTTTAAAATAACAGATCAACTGAACTCGGAGCCGACAGACTGAGCAGCAGGAAAACTAAAAAAAACACTGAAAATGTTACCAGTGTAAGTGAGCACTCATCACCAACTTATCCTCATAATAGATATATATATGTATAAAAAACAAAGCTACATTACAAATCGTCATTTATTCCCCCACTCTTCTAACAGAGCATTCCAGCTATAAATACGGGAAATGTACGGAAGGCTATTTATGGTCGGTTTTCAAGTGGGAGGCATGGAAACTAAAAAAAATGTCTACATCAAAGCCGTCTTGGGCGGCCGGACTTATTCCTGGGACTCTTTCCCGGCCAGTCGATACAGTTCCGTCGGTCCGTCGGCGTGCGTGATGGTCGTCGTTAACTGTAGCTCCTCCACGCTGCTCATACCGTCCCTGCCTGGAAGGAATAACAGTGATGAATAATGGAGATCGTGGAATGATGTAAATTGTAACATTTGTGATTTATTGACCCGTTATGGATGTCCACCAACACCACCGATGTATCCAATACGTTACCGTTATTCCAAATGATGTCTTCGTACCAAATAACTTTCCCCCATTCCTTACTGCTCACCTCCATAGTCCTAGATAGGCTTTTTTTTTTCCGATTCATCTTTATTTGTCTTGCCTGGTCCAGCCCACCCACTGCCTCCTTTCTCACCTAGACCAGAATGAGGTGTTCTGCTCCTGAAGCCTCCTGCAATATGCACCTCACATATTTCAGAAGGCTCCATCATTGGAGGGGGATGCATTTTGCGCTGGAGGAGGGTGGCACTGGCACCATCAGGGTTGGCTGCCTGAACTGAGAAGAGACAGCCTGCTCCTGCTTGGGGAAGAACATGGTGCACAAGACCCAGTGTGTAGGAGCCGAGTGGCAGATCACACCAAACCAACACTGGACTGACTGGGTGGCGAGTATGCAAGTTCATGATAAAAAGGTAAGACCATACTTCCACAAAAATTTACATGGGGGGGGGAACGGGGGTAGTCAGTTAAATTCCACTGCTACCTTGAAGCTAAACTAAAACCCTGGGCAAAATTCTCAGTACAGTAAATTCCCATTCAATCAACCGGCTTGATGCACATTAAAAAATTGTTGGCTGCTCGGTGCATACTAAAAAATGTCTTGTTGCTGGCCGGTGGCTAGATTCCACAGTCAAGAGCAGAATGAAAACAATGGGGGGCAATAGCCAGGCTACTATTGGCCATTTCAAATTGCAATGACCAATAGCAGGTTGGCTATTGTACCCGTAGACTGAGAAGAGAACTGGACATTTCTCTCTCAGGCAGGGCAGCCATCAGAAATTTTGGGGCCCCTTACACAGCTTTAGGCCGGGCCCCCCCCACCGCGCCGCTGGACGCCGGGCTTAGTGACGAGCTGGACACAGGACCCACCTGAGAGTGACCCTTCAGAGCCCACCATACATGCTGCACAGCCCATCTGAGACCGTATATGGTGGGCTCTGAAGGGGTCTCAAGTGGGCTGGTCAGGCCCTGCCTCCCTCCTTTCTTTCCTTCCTTCCTAGCTCCTCTTACCTGCACACATGGCCTCGTCTGCCGCCGGACCGGCCAGAAGTGACGTCACGTCACTAACATGAGGTCACTTACGGCTAGTCTGACATCAGATGAGCAGCTTCGCTGATGGGGCCCTAGCTTGTCTCAAAGCCGGTGGAGCGGCAATGCTGGGGCCCTGCGCTGCTAGGCAAGGCCTCTGCCGCCTCGCCGTTCACCGTCGGCCGCTAGTCATGTAAGGGACCCGGGTGGGCCCCCCAGGCTGCCCGGGCCCCTTACATGAGTATCAGCCGTACCCCCCTGATGACTGCCCTGCTCTCAGGTCTGCTCCTCTGCTCAGTGTGCTGGGTTTCAACAGCCAGACTGCTATTGGCTATTTCAAATTGCAATAGCCAATAGGAGACTGGCTATTGCATCCCCCACTGAGCTAAGGAGTGGGCCTGATGGAGAACTTTCTCTGTCAGGTCTACTCGGTGGTCAGGGTTTCAATAACCCACCTGCTACTGGTTATTGAAATTCCAAAATAGCCAATAGCAGAAGATTTAAATAGCAAGCAATTAAAAATCAACTATTGAAATTAATTTGTCAAAGCTCAAATTAGATTTTACTGATTGGGATTTGATACTTTAAACTGAATCTGCATGACTCACATTCCAGTCGGTTTGGTGTAGTCTGGTTTTTAACCTTTCGTTACAGCTGTGGATGTTGGATCCCACATGCTGGGTTGCGGAATACCCTCCATGCAGCCTATCACAAACGGACAACATTTAAAAAAAAAAAAGTACAGAAGTACTAATTCTTTCCGACGCTAAAGAGGAAAAGCTGTGGTTGGAGTTGGATTTTAAAGTTTTGCTGGGCACAATAGTGACCAGGTCCCTGGTGCCAAACCTGCATCCCAGGGGCCACACGTAGCTTTTTGATAGCCAATATCTGACTCTTGGGCCCCAGCAGTCTGTAGTTGGAGTGGGAGCAATGATTTGTAAAGGGGTCATAGCAGTCATCTCTAGTATCTTCATGATGCATGTCCCCAGTCTATCACTGTCTTCTGCAGTTTTCCTACAGTCTCTGATCATCATTACCTCTGATAAGTCTGCAGTCTCCAATCATCATTACCTCTAGTATGTCTGCAGTCTCCATTACCTCTAATATGTCTCCGATCATCATTACCTCTAGTATGTCTGCAGTCTCTGAAAGTCTTGTAAAGCATTAGAGACCCCCTATACCTTGTAACCAAATCACTCGGCTAAGTAACCAATGAGCACAGCTGGAATTATATTGCAGCTTACCAGTCCTTGGAAGTGATGGCTGCATTCATTTTTTTCAGACTTCTTTCCTTTTCTTTCACCTGGTGATCCTGTTAGTAACAAACTTCCCGTCCTAGGGTGACAACACTCACTGAATATACTATGGAGGAGCAGTGTTGTCACGCTGGGCTGCCTTCCTGATTTGGACTACAAACACCTCTCCCTCTCCATTACATGGGGGATGTTCTATAGTTCACATAAGATAGCTAGGAAGGCTGACAAGATTGTTTGTTATTTCAGTTCAGCCCACAGGAAGGTTAAAATGGATGTAGAATTTCTGACAGGATCAACAGTTATTTTTTTTCCGGACTAGTAAACTACAATATATACATTTTTGTAGTTAGCTTTGGATAAGAGAGCCTATACTGAGGCAGAAAAGTTTTTTTAAAGGATGGTCTGGCCCAGAAAACACAAGCGCCCATATGAAACTCCAATGCACTGGGCAGATAGATTTATTAAAACTAGGCAAAAAGGCTATGGTGCCTGGGATTTTGGCAACTAGCATGCTTACCATTCTTCTGGTCGTCACCATAATTCTTGTGTGATGGAGCGTACAGGAACATAAGAGCGAACACGTACAGGTTCCACATGCCGTAGACGCCGGTGAAGAAGGCGCTGTTCAACTCGACGGAGAACTCGCCCCATTTCCAGTTACCTTCCGATACCTACAGACATAAAGAGGTGGACAAAGGAGGTCAGACGTATACCAGGCCCTTGAATACTTTTTTTTTCTTCTGCCTCTGGCTTCAGTCAAAAGCAGTGACTCAAATCAAGGATGCAAAATCAGGAGAGTCAAGGACTCAGAAGGCCAAATCTGCATATTTGTTCCAGGTCAGCGACCCCGAGAATAAAAAGCAGAAAGACCAGCATAACAGCCAGGCAAACTTGCATTTTCAGATCGCCGGATCTGACCCCTGACCAAAGCAGGCGGTTAGCATATTAGATTGAAGTGCACCAAATGGAAATTGCTTTTGGGCTGACCTGCGTTGTGATGAAGAACACTGTAGTTAAAGCTGCACAGGCCAGTGTGACGAGCATCAGGAATTTGAACCTGAAAATCAAACCCTGGAAGACAAAATTAAAAGGAAAAAATTAACGAAAAGGAGAAAAAAAAGGGAGAATTAAAAGGGAATGTCCAGACATGACTCCAGGTTAACTTTAACCCTTTCGCTACCACCGATGTAAGGCTTACAGCAGAAGACAACCACTTGCAGCTGGCCAGCTCAGTAAGCCTTATGGTGGCTTTTACTGTTCTGCTATAAGCTTATGGTGGCTTTAGTGACCACAAACTTATACCAGAACAGTTCCCCCGACGATGCCCTGTCAAATAATAGCAGTCATCAGCAGTAATGGCAGCTATTAACACAAATCCCACCCCCACCGCAATCTGCAGCCTCTCCTCCCTGCCAGGCTGGGATCTATTTCTCCTTGGATCCCCACTGCTCTCCCCCACCTGTATGGGTGGGAAATGGCCAGTGGTCGGAGCCTGGGAGGGAGCGCTGCATGTCAGGAGGGCCGAGCGCTGAGGAGAGCAGAGCCACCGGCTGTCAAATCCAGGAGCGCCAGCAGCTCTGTGTTATTGTGCGTGGCCGTGCGGGTCGGATGGCCGAGCAGAGGATCGGTAAATATCTGTGATATTTACTGATCCTCTGCGTGCAGGACAAACACTGGAGTGATCGCTGAAGGGTGGCCCGTGGCCCCAGCAATCAGTGGTGGGAGCATGGATTTGTAAAGGGGCCTTTAATAACCGTGATCTCTAGCAGTTTCATTAACATGTCCCTAGTCCCCGAATGTCTCCTACAGCATGTGCTCTGTTTCCTGACACTATATTTTAAGTATTTAGTCTAGGAGAGCTTTCTGTAGCTGTACAGATAATAAATATCATATGCAGCCCTTTTGAAGACATCAGGCCACATTTGAAGCCCCCTATACCTTGAGAGTTGACAACTAGTGCATTAAGGCCTCATTCAGAGAAACAAATGAAGGTGTATAGGCTGCTGTGTCCAAAGGTGGCTAAACGCAGTAGCGCTCTGTTCTATAGCCGCATACAAACTGGGCAATTAGTGGTGGCTAGAAATGCTGACCCAAGACGAAACGGTCTGCATCCAGGGGCAGAGAGAGGCTCTAATTGCATGCAACTGCTCGGAAGAGCAGTTACGTGTGAATAGTGGTGGCACCGGCCATTTATTAGTGCAGAGCCAGTCAGTCCTCCCAAAACTAATATTTAAATGTTTGATAGATATGGGCGTGTCACATTTCCTGACTGCCTTTATCTCTTTGGGACACCATAGAAAAGATCTCTGTGCCAAGTTCCTGGGTCTGTACACTGTGGCCATTGTGGAGGGGCTTCCACCATGTCTTATGCCCATTATCAGGAGCTCCTACCACTCGAACACACAAGGGTGGATGGGAACACCCAAAACTCCCAGGTGGACAGGAACAGAGCTGGGAATTATGGCAGGGAGAACTTGCTGTTGGCATATTTAAGACATAAGAAGGCAAGGGCACACTCAACGAGGCTTCAGGTGGTGGACATCCACTAGGCTCCTCCTACGACTAAAAAAGGATAACATTTGGAGTTGACTGACCTTTCAATCTCACAAAACCACCCCAAAAAATATGCATGTCTTCCCCAATCACCTCATTTTACACAAGACAAAATCAATCTCCCACCTCGTAGTGTAGGCGGCGGGCTTTATTCATCGCCGGCAAACGGGTCTGTTTCCCGCTAATGTTTCGAAAGACCTGGTAGACCATGAAACACAGGAACAAGAAATAAAGGCAAGCGCAGATTCCTGCAACAATGATGAAAGCCATCTGAAGAGGCCAATTAAGGAAAACCTTCGCCGAATGACACAGTTGTGCGTTCCAGATACAGATGTCTGAGCACATCACAAACCACAACACCTCAGGGCAACCAAGAACCCTTTAAAGCTGGAAGAATGAGATGACCCCATAAAGATGGGAGGAAGGGGGACATCTGGAAACACTTGTAGGAAACAAAAAGGAGAACAGGAACATGCTTCGAGCAATGGTAAATATTTAAACATGAGTTATATTAGAGTCAAGCTGAACATTGGTGGACATTCATCTGAAAGCTTCCATATTTGAAAAGAACTTTAGAAGTTCCAACACAGTGTTTGCTTTGCAGGTGTTAAATCATTGTTCTATAGAACCAGCCAATTAAAGCATATGTTACCCCAAAACAATAATGTTCCATATATGCCTTTGTGCATTCATATAGTGGTTTATAAAGCTTGCCTGTAATTGTTTATTCATGTATTTTATACCTGGTAATCCTGCCAGTTCCCCTTGGTTCCTTCTTTAATCTGACCATGCCAACAATGAAATCATATCCATGCTGATGTGGTCGGTTTGCGCATCTGGGATCACTGCTTTGCTGCCGTGCGCCTGCCCATGCCTCCTGTGTTGATTGACAGCAGCTCCCACATGGAGATTGTGATATATTCAGAAGGCTCCACCCCCTGACCCCTTCAAGCTATGGATACAGTGGTGAATAGCAGTCACGTGACCACTTTACACAAACTATAAAGAAGAAATTGAGTTTTTTAATATAATATGGGTGACATGTATCGCCTTTAAAAGCTTTTATTGCTAGAAAAGTGCAGGTTAAGGATTCACATACACTTTGTGGACCTTTACCCCCTATGACTAAAAATCACATCAGCATTCAGCTCTGCTTGCTGATACAAAAGCATCTTACATCCATTAGCTAAACAAACATAGTTTTATTTTACTTCCAATTACTTTTTTCCCCACTTCCTGGTCCCCTTTGGCACAAATGATGCAATGTGCCCAAGCGTTGCATCCTGGGAAGGTTACATCAGCAGAGCATTGCTGGGAAATCTCATCTGCAATCTCAGGAGATCTCAGGGAAAGGCATTTTCCTCCCCTGAGATGATGTGCATAGACACATGTCCTAGTCACATGTGCCCGAGTTCCAGGTAGCAGAGGGAGATCTAGTAACCTGCCCTTAGTTAAAATGGCCACTGTCAGAAGACTAGGGAAGAAAAGGAAAAACAACAGGTATGCAAAAAATAAAAAGCCGGCAATGATCTAAAAGTATGCGTTTGTAGATTGTCATTACTAAACATTTATAAAAGGTGCGTTTGTTCTTATTTTGAAGATAAGGGTAGGAGTTTCTCTTTAAGGCTTTTTTACCTTATCTTGCCAATAAACACACTTCCTGTCTTACTGTACTCCATCTATGGAGGAGTAGGTTTGTCTCCCTAGGACAGTGATGGCGAACCTTGGCACTCCAGCTGTTTTGGAACTACAAGTCCCATGAGGCATTGTAAGGCTCTGACAGCCACAGACATAACTCCCAGAGGTAGATGCATCTTGGGATTTGTAGTTTTGGCACAGCTGGAGTGCCAAGGTTCGCCACCACTGCCCTAGGACATGAAATCTCCATAGGATGGGGGCAGATGTTTTGACCAGGGGAATAGATATACCGTATTTTGCGGTCTATAAGACGCTCCGGA
The DNA here is from genome assembly GCF_000935625.1 of Nanorana parkeri. Taxonomy (NCBI): domain Eukaryota; kingdom Metazoa; phylum Chordata; class Amphibia; order Anura; family Dicroglossidae; genus Nanorana; species Nanorana parkeri. The sequence continues at coordinate 491,334 of NW_017307296.1, forward strand.
CGATAGGACGCATGGCTTCTGTGACAGAAATTCTATGACAGAAATTCTGTCACAGAAGCTGCAGTTAGTGACTGCTGAGACAGGTGGCGCTGTCTCAGTAATGACACAGAGCAGACGAAGAACGTCGTTCTTAGTCTGCTCAATGGGCTCTATGGTGAGCTCCTATGGGGGATCGTGACGGGTCACAGTCCCGCAGAGGAACGGGGGACCCAGAAAACCTCGGCGGGGGGCGGACACTATCGCCGATGCCCATCGAGTTAATACAAGGGATCTACTTAGATCGCTTGTATTAAACGAACAGCGGCTCCCACTGTACATTCAGCTCTGCCTGTCAGGAGCAGGGCTGAATGTATAAAAAGAAACTACTCGCCCGGCGCCCGAAAGTGCATGTCCCGGGTGTCAGGCGATAGGTATTCGCTCCATAAGACGCAAGCACATTTTCCCCCTCCTTTTGGGGGAAAAAAAGTGCGTCTTATGGAGCGAAAAATACGGTATATATTTTTTGGTGAGGTAAATAAATTGAATTTACACAAACATCTGAATACATCAAAGAAGCAACTCATTTATTTTCAGACAGCTCAGTCCGAGGTTTCAATCAGACAAACCAATCCTCAAAGCAGGTAGTGTCTGCTTGCCTATAGTGTTCTGGGGACCAGTTGTCAGATGCTCATTTGTAAAAGGATGTTAAAAGAGATTTATAGATCTCCAAAAGTACGTGGACGCCCCTCCAAATTGAGTTGAGATGTTTCCAGTGAAGGGTACTGCTAATGTTACAGCATACAAGGACATTTTAGACAACGATTTGTTTCCAACCTTGTGGTAAAAGTTTGCTGTAGGCCCTCTTCTGTTCCAGTATGCCTGTGGCCCTGTGTACATAGCCAGCTACATAATAACATGGTTTGATGTGAAGGAACTTGATTGGCCTGCACAGAGCCCCTGACCTTAACCCTACTGTACACCTTTGTTTGCATTAATTTGAGTGCCACTTGCAATATAAAACAACATTTTAATGAATGTTAAAAAGCCTTCTACTTTCCCTTTAATAAAACAAAACCGACTGCCCTTGCAGCACGACTAGAATTTCACAACCATGTTAACTGGCATGAAAGAGGGCCGCACCCAAACCAGCAAACATCTTTGTCTCATTCATGCGCACAGTGAATAATTTCCCCTATGGATAGAAAATAGCATGAAAACTATGCAAAGATTATAAGAAAGGTTACTGTCCTGTGCAAGGACAATTATCCTCCCTTCCTGGGAATAAAAACGTATGCTTAACCAACCGCTTATAGAAAGTTTGTATGAAAGACCTCTTGCCCGTCAGATTGCACCTGCATGTCTGAGCGCCATCGGATGCCCATGGGTACCTTGGCTTCACCATCACTTTAATATTTCACACCATGTGATGCACAGTACAACCTTCTTAGAACAGAAAGTATCTACCAGCCTTATTCTTTGAAGCCCCAAAATAACGAGATTCTTCATTTTTGGATAGTGGACCAGGCCATACAAATTATTATTTTTTCCCCCTGGGCCAACTGTACCTCCACCACTGTTGTTTTAAAGCACATATACTGTATAGTCGTATATTATAGGGCCATTTATTCCAAACTGCATACAACTATTTTAGGCTTGTAGGCCATCATTAGTACAGTGTATGGAAACAATGGCTTCTAAGAAGTAGTGTTTGGGAACCAGCATAAAATATAACCCAAGATGGGGCAAAAGTAGGTTCTCTCACAACAAAAAGGTTGTCACATCTCTCATTCTTTCTCAAATCCCAAATGTAGGAGGGTTGTTCCTCATTTTATGACAATAAGCAGAGCCAATGTATTCCTTTATGGCCAACTGTACACCCAGACTATGCAAAAATTATTAACACCCCTCTCCCCCTTATTTTAATCCTTCGTGAAGAAAGGAGGCCCGTGAATATCTTTTTGTTCTAAGAACCTACTTTTGCCCCATCTCACCATGCCATGTTGCAGTTCTATTTTTCTTTGTTGGTTCCCAAGCGCTACTCTATAGAAGCCATGGTTTCCATGTGCTGGTGATGGCCAACAAACATGAAATCAAATATGTAGATACCGTCTGTTTTGAGAAAGCTTTACTGTACATCAGACTGCTCAATAAAGCTAATTTGGTTCCTTTTGGCCCACCTCACCATAACCTGCTAGGTCATGATTTCTTATTAGTTCCCAAGCCCTAATCTATAGAAGCCATGGTTTCCATGCATTTCACTGGTGATAACCAAAGCCTGAAACAGCTGTATGCAGTCTGGAGACTGTATAATATAATTCCGTATCTGAATGATGTGAAACCTCGCGCCACTACTCTAGTCAAGTTAAGCAGCAGCTGAAATCTGTGTGGTCAGATATAACGTATGAAATTAATGGTAAAAGCCGCGCTGTGTGAATGAGACCGCAAAGTGTCAGATATAGTAGATACTGACCTTAGAGTAATGTGATACAATGTGTAAAAAGTGCAAAACAAAAAAGGAAACGCACGTGAGCTCCCAAATAATAAGGGGTGAAAACCACCATATTTAAACAAGATAAAGTGAACTGACAAAGGGATTGTCATCACATATTCCATCACATAAACAATTAAAATATTAAAATATGTAATCTTAAAACCCATGCGATGGCAAGAGTGAGGGTATTGATGAACCCATTGGGGAGGGAAAAAAAAAAAAAAGGTCTCATTCACACAGCGCGGCTTTTACCATTAATTTCATAATTCTGTATCTGTCATGTAAACAAGTGGGTTTTGGATGAACAGTTGGCCAAGCGGAATAAAGGAATAATTTGTATGGCACTACCCAGTAGTCTAAAATGAAAAAGAATACCCGTATTTCTGTGATAAGATGAATCCTGTAGATACCTTCTGTTATAGTATTTCACACTAGGCCAGTGGAGGGCTTTTTGGCCCTCTTCGCGATAATCTGTCAGTTTCTACTTTTGCACATGTATACATGTAAAATGCTACAGATGCAAGCAGTAGTTTTGTAGACCTTATAATGATTGCTTAATCTAAAAACACACAGGGTTGCGTAATACATAGCTATCCCAGCACTTGACATGAAATCAGTGTTACTGGATGAGGTAGGAACAGGAATAAATAATTTAATTCATTAAGCACACTTGTGTGAGCTGTGCTAAGGCTCGTCACTTCCACTCGGCTGGTGTGAAAGCAATGCTCAAGGGAACGTGCTAAGTGCGCACACTGTTCACGAGCCCCCCCCACAAGATTTCACACAATTTGTTGGTTTTCTTAACCCTTTACAAGAAACCTCAGACAAACGGGCCCGGGGGAGGGGGGGATGTTGGAGGGGCAAAGGTGAACGTATGCTTTAAAGGGAAATGCTAATCAGCCCCGACATCCGTGGTCCAAATACTGTAAAAAGGATTCTTCAGTTGCACTCCTCTGAGAATAAGAGGATAAGGAGGGTTATAAAAATTAAAACCAGTTTATAGGCACCATAAACTCCCACCACACTTCCCATGAAGTCAAACTTTGCTCAGATATATACCTTGAATGTGAGATGACCTCAGACTTTTTATTTCCTTCCTATCTCCAAGCTCAATTTTATAGCACACTTGTACCATGAGGCCTAGCCACAAGCTCTCCTGCCCAGTAAAGGAATTTATGGCCAACATGAAAACCCCCACCTGGCCAATTCAGTGCAAAGTGACAGGTTTGCTTGAGACTGGATGTCAAAAAAAGAAATGAAAGCGCCAAACCAATGATTGCAAATTCCAAGGGGGTTTTTTGTTACTTTAAGGGTGACATACAGCAACTGACATGTTTAAAAGGCTTGGTCATTCTTCCTTCGTCTGGTTTCAAATGCAGGGTGGGCTGGTCTGGCAAAACTTGAAGAAAGTTGACTTAGTTCAAAGATCCAGCACCTCACATCCATATCTCTTGAGGGTTTGCTTGAAAGCTTAACTCACCCCACCCTCCTGTATGGGGGAGCATGTGACATTCTCCCCTTCCTCCCAAAATGCAGTGCTCCAGGACTATCCCCCAAACGGGGTCATGTAAGGCAGATGAAAAAGCACAATAACCCTGTAAAAGTTCCAAAATGGTTTCAGGCAAACGGCTGTGATAGAGGCGCTAAATGATAGGAGATGCAAGCATCAGTGGGTGGGGAGATGGTCTTATAAAAAGGGAATCTGTCACCCTTGCCCTGAACGAACAAAGTGACAGATGCTCTTTAACCCCTTCGTGACTGACGACGTACAGTGTACGTCGCCAGCATCGGGGCTGTTTAAACAGACTCCCGGCGACTTTTGCCGCCGGGACTCTGTTTAAACTTGTAGAGCCGACTGTCGGCTTTACAACAGAAGCGATCCTGGCGACTTACCTGTCGCCAGATCACTTCTGCGTCCCGAAGAAGGGGCCGCCCCCCCCCGCCAGACACCCCCGCCGTGCTTCCCGGGCTCCGTTGCCCCTCCTACGGGCCCAATTTGTAGTTCCACCACAGCTGGAGGGCCGGAGGTTTGAGACCCCTGCATTTATGGCTTATGTCTGAAGCATGTCTCTACCTTGGATTGTGACACTCAAGCTAAACTGTCCTTGGGACTAAAAAAGTGGGCCCCTAGGGATGCCATAACATATCAAGAGTCTGCTCTACCTCCTCAGGAGCCACAAATCCTGGACCGCTCACCTAATTAAATCTTAAGGTGGTTTTAAACCCTCAGAATATTGTTCTGTGTGCCAAGCTTCAAGTAACTAGCAGTAAATACAAAGTCATTTTTTTGGCACCAAAGTCACACTTTTAACTTTTCTGAAATTCTCTTTGCTGTTTACCTCTCTGCAATGCTTTCCTGAACTTCCATTTGGGAGGTGTGCATTATGCATGTCAATTATTGCTAATGTGTCCTCATGCACATTCAAATCCCATAGAACGGAGGTGCTGTCAATCAACACCTTTGCAGGAGGGGCAACAGAGTGGCTTAGTATACAGGTCTTCTGTACAGCCTTTGAGTGTCAGCACAGCACCTGGCCCGGAAGACCCCGCAGGCCAGTGGAGTCACCCAAAAAGCATAAGTGACAAATGCTAAAGTTTGGTTGGCTCATATGATGCCTCACACCCTACTCATCTTTCAGCCAATCAAGAATGCCCATGTTAATTTTTGACCAATAGCAAAGTGTAGAATGGGGTGAGCCGGTTCTCGCTAGTGCTATGGTGTCAAAAGGAGAATTTTATTAAGGTTATTGAATTGATGGACTTTAATAGCATCATTATGAGATAGTAAAGCCAAGTGACAGACAACGCCTGCTTTGCCATTTTATTACAGGCAGTGATGTCACATCATTGCTTATAAAAGTTAGAATCCATATTCCAACTTTTACACTGTACCCGTGGCATTTTACACAAAACAAAAAAACTGAATGTTGTTAAAGTGAACCTGGACTTTTCCCATTCAGGGCAATAAAGAACTCCCAGTTACCTCTCACACATGTCAAATACAAAAAGGCAACAGGAGCCGAATGCAATGGGGCCGACCTGTTTCCAGTATACAGATATACGATTCCTTTCAGACTGGTCCTGTAAAAGAGAGAAAAAAAAATTCAAGTACTTATGTTTAGCAGCATACATGCAGATAATACATTCTGACCTTCATAGCAGAGAGAACAGATTACACAGACTGCACAAAGCCACAGAGAAAAGGGCGCACCTCTTTTCCGCTCTACATGTGCAGAAACTCATGCAGATCTGGTCTGCATTTGGTGTGAACAAGCCCTAAAAATACAGTCAGTCACTTTCAATAAAGGTTAATAGGACCTAACCAAAAACGGTAAGTTTACAAGCATTTGTATTAGATAAAAAAAGGGCCACTTTAACCAAAAGCGATATTTCCTAATTATTTGGGGCCTTCCAGGCTGAATCAGCTCCTGACTTCCTACAAGTCTTGAATACTGCAACAGTGAGATCTTCCCCGCCATAATTCCCACCTTCCTTCCTGTCCTCCATGGAGTTTTAGGTGTCCCTAAACACCTTTGTGTTCCAGCTCCTCTTCTTACACGCTTTGTAATATACATTGGGGGGAATTTATCAAAACTGGAGCAGACCGAACCCGGAGCAGTTGCCCATGGCAACCAATCAGCATTCACCTTTAATTTTCAAACCTTAACTGAACAAACTGAAGAGAGAAGCTAATTGGTTGCCATAGGCAACTGCTCCAGATTCTTCTGCTCCGATTTTGATAAATTCCCCCCATTATATATTCAAGTCCAACAGGGGTGGGAGGCCCTCATAATGGCCACAGCAGGGCAGAGATCTTCAGTGAATTTTCAACATCTACAAAAACCTGAAGAGTCTTTGTTCGGAGACCCTGCCAAAGCTTAGCACAGAAGTAAAAAAATAAATAAATGCTACATGGAAAAGGCGGCTTTTAACCAAGACACACAGTACCTCTACCCAGAGAACGGTCAACATCGCACACTTCCGGGAGCATTGGAAGCATGGCACCACTTTGCACTTTTTGATGTCTCCTGCTGCCCCTTCTGTTACTACAGATCCTAGTGCACCCGGCTGGTATACCCCTGACGAAATGGGTGCTGAATTGGCTGTGGATAAAAGGTCTTTATTGACGTGTAGGCATTTAATTAAAGACCTTTTAGGAGTGCTGGTGGCACATTGTACTCCTTACATCACTACAGGACATGTGGACCGGCTGAAGAAACCACAGTGCACAAGTGGGGAGGGACCAAGCATCTGATATATCCAGAAGATTTTTCTGCCTGCTGTATCTCTTGAATACAAAAGGAGAATGGGGGGTACAGGCAGCATGAAAGTATAGGTAGTCTTCCATGCAGCTTTTTTTACATTACTATTGGTGGTGACGGCAACTTTAAGGCTCCAAACACTTTTTAAAAATCAGGCATTTGAAAAATAGGGTTTCATTTTTCTGGGCAGCATTGAAAAACATGTGAACCTCTAGGTACTATACAGGATTTATATAGTGCCTACCAGGGCTGACCCTATAAGGCAGCCTGAGGTTGCTGCCTCAGGCGGCATCTCTGTAGGTCACGGGTGGAGGGCAGCAGGCAGAGGTGAGCGCCACAGTAAGGCTGGGGACCTCCCTAATGTCAACAGTTTACCTTACAAGGGAAATACTACAGTTACAATACACAGTAAGACCAGATGGTTAGGAGGGAATTGTTCATGAGAGCTTAAAATTTAAAATAAGGGGCAAGTGATACAAAAAAAAGGTAAGAACTTGTGGGGATGAGTTGATGGATAAAGTAAAAAGTTCAGTTGGAGTCAAGATACATTTTCTCTGAACAGAAGAGTTTTCAGGAATTGTCTAAAAGGCAGACAGAGTTGGAGATGGCCAGACAAGTTGGGGTAAGCAGTTCCAGAGCATCATAGAGGCTCTGGAGAAGTCCTGGAGCATGGAAGGAGGTGAAATGGGAGGTAGAGAGCAGGAGGTCTTGGGAGGAGCGGAGAGGGTGGTTTGGGTGATATTTTGAGACAAGGTTGGTGATGTAGCGGGGAGAAAGATTTGGATGGATTTGTATGTTTCCTTGTTTGTAGCTTCAATTGCATTTGTTGGGTTATTGGAAACCAATAAAAGGAATGGCAGAGGGGGGTTGTGGACACTGAATGGTTGGGAAGGTAGACCAGTCTAGAAGCAGCATTCATGGTAGACGGAAAGGGGGATAGTCTGTGTAAAGGTCGATCAACTAGGAAGGAGTTGCAATAATCAAGGTGAGAGATAACAGGGGAGAGAACTAGTATCTTGGTGGCATCATTGGTTAAGAAAGGGCATATTTGCAATACATTACGGAGATGAAAGCGGCAAGGTTTGGTCAGTGATTGGATGTGGGGCCTGAAGGAGCTTAATGGACCTCGAAGCTGCAGCAGTGGGAAGTGACCCGGGTCTGAAGCCCCCAGCAGAAGAAAAAGGCCTCAGCTTACCAGTCAAGCTTCAAGACTTACCATCATGTGCTCTCCACAGAAAATGATCCAAAAGGACAGGAGCATCACATAGAAGATGCCTTGGCGGATATCCCCAAAAAGCAGCATCCACGTCCAGTTAAAGCCAATGGAGAACCATTCAACGGGAATGTTAACAAAAGTCATGGAGATGCCCAGAGCGAAGATAACCCTGCAGAAAGAAATTAGGATTAAAGGGCATCCGTAGGACAAACATGAAACATCTACCATACACAAACAATTTATTGGTTGAAGCTCTGGCGGTTTCAACTGAAGTCCCCCCAAACATATCCGACAACACCGGTTATTAAAGCCCAACTCCAGCCAAAGACTTGGTATCAGCCGCTTGCATCTCCTGTGCAGCAGAACTCATACTGGGGGGAAGTGGCACAAGGAGCCAGGCCCGGCGCTACCGCAAGGCAAGTCAGGCGGCCGCCTGAGGGCGCTGCAGGGTGAGGGCGGAAACAGGGCATTTTGACATGTACTTGTAAAAATGCCCCGATATTTGCGCTATGTTTTTTTTTTTCCACTTACCTTTGGTGCGGGAGAGCAGCGGCGATTCAGCGCTGGTCCAGTTGGAGGAGCTCAAGGTGGGGACCTAATTTAGCTGGCCGGTGACTGCCAGAGGATCCCGACACGCGCGGCACCTCAGGCAGTCGCCGGCCAGCTAACATCGGGGCATTTTGACAAGTATTTGACAAAATGCCCTTTTTTTTACAGGGGGTCGGGGTAGGGGGGGGGGGCGCGCAAAAATGCACCTTGCCTGTGTAGGCAAGAATCCTAGCACCGGCCCTGCAAGGAGCTAACTAGCTGTGCTGCAGGGCAAGTGGCATGCTGATAGAAGGAGATAGAGTAGTAGACAGATGAGCTCATCAGTCTGCTGTTTCTACTTTATTGCGGTGTTGTATCCATTAACATACATTAATTGTCTGCCAGGTTAGGATATAGTTGCATGTCCTTATATGCAGAGGCACTGTAGCTAAGTATTGCGCAATCTTTCTAGAATCAGTACATGTGCCAAGAGATTATAGCAACAACATTTCATATAAGAGAAAACTGGTGAGGAATGGTTGAGGAAAAACACTGGAATAAGTTCCGTCACATGACAGATGTTCCATATAAATTGCTGTTCACTGTAAAGCTGCAAGTATTCAAAATTAAACAACTCATCTAACTCGACCCCATTACTATAGAAGTTATGCATTTCCTGTATCTGTCCTGTATCTCTGGACCGTTGTCATTGAAGGCCCAGTATCTGCAGAATGTCGGTATTTCAGCAAACACACATTTTGTAAATAAGTATATTTCCTTACTTTTCCAGCAGAACCGGCGGCCGGGTCATCATAACGATCCTCCTCCAGTACCAGATCATGATGATGAGGATGCTCGGAGTCAGGAATGTCTTCATGGCAAACCACACTCTGGTAAAACCTCCATTCTGGAAAATTGTCTACATAGGGCAGGATAAAAAAAATAAATAAAAAAAAGTTAGGAGGCAAAAAGGAAAAGGTACCTAGAGCAGAGACGGCAGCCTGGAGTGCAGGCAAAACTCAGCCACCAGTCAAGAAAATGACTCGACATAGGACAATTTACTTGTTAAAAAGGTGGCACAAGCCTATAATTGGTACATAATGCTCTATATGGGGGCATACCTGTTATGGTACCACAACCATAAAATTGGCACATAACGCTCAATATGGGGGCATGCTGGTTAGGGTGCTACAATCATAAAATTGGTAAACAATGCTCAATATGGGAGCAAATATAGGTGCATAGATCTGCACATGTTAAATGCACATACAGAGTGCACAAACATAAGCATATCAGTCTGCAGTATGATCTCTACAGAGAGTCAGGTCGACCTCAACATACAGGCTGAGCTGGGAGGAATGTTGAGGCCATCCTGACTCTTGGTGGAGAATGTACTCCAGACACATCTGATTATATGTTTGTTTATGCACACTGTATATGCAAGTGCACTGGTTTTGGTTTTATTAAAAAATACATTTTGAATGGTACGTAGCGTAAAACCATTTACAAATATATTCTATTGCAAGATATTTGAAGAATCCACAAGAGTGGTTTTATGCGTTTCTGGGGGGATATCTACCTCTACTGTGGGGTTTTGCCCATTGAACCTTGCTAATTGTTTATATATATGATCTCTCATGTCTGTGGCAGTCAATGCCTAATGAAAATTGGGTTTTTTGATAGCCCTGCACAATAACAGAAAACTCACATTCTAGCACAAATCCAGCCATGACTGATCCTCTTTAAGGTGTACCCGTCATCCATTACCAATATTTCAGATCATCCATCTATCACTTTACTAGGGGCCAGTGACATTGCTGTATTATGAGCTCCGTCAAAAGCTCCTTTTGAAAATTATTTAACTCGCGATATGGCTACTTGGGTCACCGGTACACTTTAAAGATACTCATACAATGGATTACCTATTAGAAACCGATCTGGTCTCCTCTTTCACTGGCGATTATGCGGTTGTCCCGAAGTAAAGGGCATAAAAACACAATTGAAACCATTCAGCATTAAAGTCAACAGCTTTAGACAAACATTCTCTGGTGCAGCAAAGGTCATCAGCAAGTCAGGCCTCGGCCTCTGAAATGAATAGGCTCTGCTGGGCTGGCAGCATCAGAAATGATGAGTCAGACCACTTGTAGGAGATTACAGGCTCAAAGAAAATGGAAATTAAAGTCAGTCAATGAGGTAGAGGTTTAAACCGGGCCCCAGTGATTGCTCGGTCACAAAAACATATCCAGCAGCCCAGGAAGAAAAATGGATCTATAAAGTTGGTCATAGCCTTGAGGTCAGTCAGATCTGTAGAGGTATGAAAAGCTCCAAGATAAGGTGGCACGGTCAAGTGTCTGCCCACACTTCCTCCCACCTTTTACCAACAGTAAACTCAGTACAGGTTTTCATTCATAATCTTAAGCCTGTAGCAGCCGCCTAAAACACCTACAGAACTTGGGCGTACAAGGTAGGTTCTAAAAATCCCAATCACGTTGAGGGCAATCACCATCGCAATTCTAAATGTGCCGCTTCCTAACCCACAGCATAATAAAAAGATGTTGACCAGCAATGGAGAGGGGTCCATGGAGGAGCAGGGGCGGCCAACAAGTTAGTTAGACGTGCATCATTCCTTTGGGATCCTGTTATAGCTGCTGGGAAGGAGCCACGGGCATCCCGAGGCCGGGTGTCACCCGGAGCGGAAACCGGGTGACACCCTGCAGTGACGTCATCGCACATGCGTGGCCGCCTAATTGACGCCTGCCATCTTGGTGATGGACGCCGGCAGAGGGGAGGACGTTCTCCCGGCGGATGAGGTATGCCGGCGGGTCCTCTCCTCTCTCTTGACACTGTCGGGCTCTAGGTCCATGACCAAGTGCCCGACTTTTTAGAGGGGGGGGCGACACCAAAATGACTGTCAGTCATTTTGGTGTCACCCGGGTGCGGGCTGCCCCACCCTTGTGGCGCAATTGGATGGAGCCCAGTACAGGGGGACTGCATGTTATCGGTGACGCTCGCTCTCAATGAAGTACCATTGTCAGGCTTTGTTCACACAGGAACCACTATCAGCAATCCTAAAAGAGAGCATGACCCGAATGGTAAACTAGCAGCCCAGTTCCAGCAGTTTCCTCAGGTAGAGTGGGTGTGGCAAAGTAGGAAGCCCTGGGCGTACAAGCTCGTCTGTTTAAGGTATTTAGATTCTTCCGGGCGTACCATGCACATCTAAGGTCTTAAAGTATATAAAAGCCAACACAGATTTTCAAAATAAATGTAAAAAAAAAGAAGAAGACTTGCTACCCTCTCTTGGTATCATACCGCCACTCAACAGCAGTTTCACCGTTTAACTCCAATGTTTTTAGTTGTGTATTCTCCCAAGCGCCACTAATCAACAAGCAGAAAGGCACGAAAACATTTCTTCTATTCCAGGTCGTTTATCAGAGTAACGAGCCTGTGAAAGTCTCATAAAAGAATTAACGTCTGGAGTCGGAATATTTTACGATGTCTCACCACAAGGCGCAGGTCGTTTATCTCTCCGATGCCCACATTTATTTTCTTGGGGTCGCTGACGGGAAGCCTGATGTTTAGTAGGTAATATTTATGTGCCACGCTGCCCAGCTCGATCAGGGGAAGGACGTCGCACTCATAATAGCGTCCTTCATTCTCGGCTGTCTGTAAAATGATCATTAAAAGAAGTGCAGATAAAAAGGAAACATTCAAGGACACATTTCATTTTTAGAATTTATTTAAAAAGGTTATTTATTAAAATGATTAAATCCGCCCATAATAAATGGAGATTCTGGTTTTATCTTAGGCCTTTTAAGTGCAATTTTGTAACCAATGTGCCCAAACAAGCCAATTCGAATAAACGGTTCTGGTCAGCTGCTGGGGCTATTACAGAGCCATAATGATGGTGTCGCATTCCTACCCCAATGGTACTTCTAAGACTGAGAAAGAGGAGGCTTGCCCATAAGGACAGCAGGGAAAGTCACTGTCATTCAAGTAAAGCAGGGCTGGCCAGGGGGTCAGCATGGCATCCTGTAGCTCCGATGAGCAAGCTCAGGGACGCAAGCCGTCTACACCAGCACGGATCTGCTTATTTGCTTGGCATGATCAGTTTGCAACAGGAAAAACCCTAACCCTAAGGCCTTGTTCACACCGAAAGTGTGTGCGTTCCAGAGCGGTAGCTGCTGGAACGCACCGCAATCGCTAAGAAACTTCTCCCGGCGTTCCGTTCCACTGCAAACGCAAAAAATAGGGCTTGTTCTATTTTTTGCATTTGCAGTGGAACGCAACGCTGGCAAAGTCTTGCCACGTGTCTGACCGCACTGTGGGCGGGTGCCATTTCAATGCACCGCCACGCCCCCTCCCGCCCCAGAATGCAGCGGGAGGTTTCTTAGCGATCGCGGTGCGTTCCAGCAGCTACCGCTCTGGAACGCACACCCTTTCGGTGTGAACAAGTCCTAAGACTGAGAAAGAGGAGGAAAAGAAGAAGAGCAACTGTATTGCTTAACCCTTTCGCTGCCAAGCCCTCCGGAACATTTTTCAAATCAGCTGGCCAAGCCATTTTTGAATTTTCTGCAATTTTTTATCAACTCGAGCCCCGGCGTCTGACTGTCCCCAGCATACCCGACAGACGGCTCGTTGACACACGCGGCCACGGCTGCCACAGCCCTATCCAACACCCGGTTCCTGTCTGAATGATCCCTCTCCAACACGTCATTGGATTCGACTTGCGTCTTCTGCCAGCTGCTTCTGCACATGGTCCCCAGCAGATCTGACAGTTACCGCTCGCTGAGACACACACAGCTGCGGCTGTTACAGCCCCGTCCATTGCCCGCTGCCTATTGCCGATAACACAGCGATCCCCCTGCCTCTCTCCCACACCGCACAGACCCCTCACGGCACTTCAGACGAAGTCCCCTCTTCTAAACTCCAACAGGCAGGGCTTAGACCCAAGAGGTCTACTGTGCCCTCCGGTGAACAATATCAGAAGCACAAATTGAGCCACGGCAGATACATCTTCATTATGGCCTTAATCAAAATGCAACATTGTAATGTTGTAGCAAGGTGAAGGGCTGCAGCAATAGCTGATCGGTGTCAGACATTTGTGAACACAGCCAAGGACTGCACAGGTTTTACACGATTGTATCATCTCTGAGCCAGCATCCCAGTCCAGGAAGTAGATGGAGACTCTGGATGATGCCTGGACAAACTTGGCTTTGTCCTTATGGAAAGAAAACCAAATAAAAGGCACCGTCATGGGGACATAGTGTTATTTCTGTTCCAAAGATCCCTGGGGCTTCTTATGCTAGATGATGTGTGAACGCAAAAAAATAAAAACAGGTGGAGCTGCGGATGGTCAAAAGACTCACCTTTGAAGCCGGGAAAGTGCACTGAAGTTTTCTCTGCTCCACGGAACGAGCCATTTCAGTCCACGGGTCAGTCAGCTCGTCCCGGTATGCCATAGCCACGTCCAGGGTCACCATCGCGTTCTCCTCTGAAATACAGAAAAAATAAAGTTAAAAGTTATTTGTGCCATAGATGCAGTTTAAAGCCCAACTCCCTAATCCTTTAAATGAGAGAGAAAAAAAATCCCTCAGCAGACATAATTGAAGTGATATTAAAGTCAGAAGGTTTTAAAGCAAAATTTCAAATGCTGATGAAATCACTTACAATGAATGCGGCCTCTTGACGTTTAAGAGCCCGTTCACATTGAGCGGTTCGCAAATCGCGCGTTTGTCGCGCGATTTGCATTTTGAAAATGCTTGCATTGAGCAAGCTTGAATCGCGGCTAAATCCGCTCCAAAAAGGGTCCTGCTGTAGCGACACACGACCCGCGACAGCAGGACCCTTTGCCCCATTGACAAGCATAGGAGAGCGATATCGCGCGGTAAATTGCCGCGATATCGCGGGAATTACCGCGCGATAAATCACTCAATGTGAACGGGGTCTTAATGTTTTAGTTTCCTGCACAATCAGCTGGTCCCCTGAGCACTGTCCCCGAAATCCAGTTTTAGGGCGACTCCTTCCCTTGCAGGGTCCTATGGAACCAACCTGGTGGCCACTCCTCTGCTGTCTGCACCTTCTCCAAGTTAGTAGATGAACAGTTACGGGAGAGACTCCCTTGTGATCTTGTACTGGAAAGGACAGTTTAGGGAAGCCAAGCTGAGAGAGTTGGAGCTGTTTGGTAGAACGATGAGGGTAAGCACTTACTGTAAGAGAATAGGGAAAGTCACTGTCACTCAAGTAAAGCAGGGCTTGACCGGGGGCATGGTTTCCTGTAGCTCCGATAAGCAAGCTCAGGGACGCAGGCCGACTACACCAGCACGGATCTGCTTCTGTGCTTGGCGTGGTCAGTTTCCAACTGGCAAAATAGGGGGGCCTGGCAGAGTCACCAGGTGTTGGCTACTAAATGAGTTTGTAGTGGAAAATGGAGCATAATGTATGAGATTGTTTATTACTAGGGCTGGTAATGATTAAAATTTTCGTGGTCGATTAATCGCAAAATGTTTTAAAATCGATTAATTCTAACGCACATACAGATCCAACTACATTGGCCTATACACATACAGCACAGCAATGAAGTAATAAAATGAACTAGGATCACACTAATCCACCACGTTATTAATCTCACGTGCCCCACTCAATATGGCCGCCGCTTGAGTGGGGCAACTCAGAATAATAACGTGCTGGATTAGTGTGATCCTTGTTCATTTTATTACTTCATTGCTGTGCTGTATGTGTATGGGCCAATGCCTTGGCTGGCGCTCGTGCTGAAAGTTTCTTGGGCAAACTCAATGGCCCAAGTGGCTCCGTCGGCTAACGAAGGGGGAGGAGTCCGGTGACGTCACGGACATCGACGTCACCGGACTCCTCTCCCCCCTTCCTTTCGTTAGCCGATGGAGCCACTTGGGGAAGGGGGGAGGAGTCCGGTGACGTTGATGTCCGTGATGTCACTGGATCGCCAACGGGACTCCCGGAAGCCGGCGGAGAGGTGAGTGTCTTCATTATCGATCAAAATATTTTAATCGATCGAAAAGTTTAACGATTAATCGAGAAATTAATCTTTAATTTCCACAGCCCTATTTATTAATATAGGAATACACTTCGATATTGTTTTTAGGGTTACCATACACTTTAATCTTATCTCACTAGACTGGAGTTATTCCTTAAATGTGCAGTAATGGCGGAGGGGGTACCCAAGTTTCTTAGGGCACACTGACTTTCCTTGTTTGTTGTCATCTTGCAGACAGCCGGTCAGTTTGTCACTGCTGGACCCAATGGGAAAAGGGCTCTTTGATTGGTTGTCAGGCAGTTGGATTCATGATGATTAATCCAACCTCTACAACTGGTCCTAATGGGACAAGGGCACCTTGTGTGGTTGCCAGGCAGTTGGATCCTTGATTATCAGTCCAATGTCTACAACTACCCTGTTTCCCCGAAAATAAGACCTATCCCGAAAATAAGACCTAGTACTATTTTTGGAAATTGCTAAAATATAAGACCTACCCCGAAAATAAGACCTAGTTATGACCATTCCCAGGGCCGATGGTGGCATAAGGGGGAACTTGAAGAGCCGCGGGAGAGAATCAGCGGTGCCAACGAAGCCAGCACTAGAAGAAGCGAGGCGACAGCGGAGGGAGCAGAGCCGCATAAGCCGATGCCTCCTCTATAGTAATACCATACACTTTAATCCTATCCCACTAGACTGGAGTTCTTCCTTAAACGTGCAGTAATGGGGAGGGGGTACCCAAGTTTCTTAGGACACACTGACTTTCCTTGTTTGTCATCTTGCAGACAGCCGGTCAGGTTGAACTTTAAAACATTCCGGTTCTGAGCAGCTGTGTTTTTGTTAGATCCTGTCCAGCCCCGTAGACGGGGTCCGCAGTACACACAAACCCATTACGTGACACAGACTTCTATTTAGAGAAGCCCCCTTTTTAATCATGGCGGCCAAACAGTAGCAGAAAGAAGGCGTTTTCACGTGACTAACACGTGCGTTCACATTGCGGATGGACAAAAGGAGGAACGTTCCAGATGAAATAACTTTTTCCACAACTCAGAATAGACCTTTGCAATGTTTTGGGTATGTTATTTGGCTTCACAGTTCTGTAAAGCTGGTGCATAAAGAGACCCCGTCACCTTGGCCATTCAAGACAAAGTGGCAGTGTCTTTGTAACCTTCATCGTAGCTGCTATGCCAGTGCTAAGGCTCAATGATTGGCTGCAAGATCCAAGCGCTGTCACAATGGAGAAGGTCCCATGTTTTCTAGTACAAAATTACTGGGTACTGTTGCAAGCTGCCGATGAAGCTCCCTGTAGGGAGATGCTCCTCTACCTGTAGGGAGATGCTCCTCTCTCCTCCCCTGGACAGGAAATAAACGGGAATCTTCCCAATGGGACACAGACATTAATAAAAAAAAACACACGTGGGTTCTAAGAATTCCCTCCTCAAAAAAAACAAAAAAAAAAATACAATACATGTTAACCAGCAGACCAAGTAGATTTAGAGGGCTCTTACCAATATAATTGTTGAGCTTGAAGGCAACGTCCAGTTGCAAGATGATCAGCATAAATTGGAACCAGGGGCTCATCTCATGGCCTTGGAAAGGGATATGGACAGAAAAAACGATGTCATTGGCTTCAATGAGACGATTGGACGCCTCGTCAAAGGTCCGGATGCTGCTGCAGCGATCGTTCCCCCATGGAAGGAACCACTTGGAAGCGTGGTGAGGCCTCCGGACATCCACACATTTCACTGCCAAGAAGGCCAGGGACGTTGTTGGGCTTGGTGCTGAATGAGAGAAAAAAAAAAAAGACAAGAAAAACTGTTAAATGAAAACTGTTGAGCTCCTAATAACCATGTTGATCTAGAGGTTTGTAATCGTATTTATTGAAGATGTCCATAGGATGTAATTCCTCAATGCACTGAAATAATTTCACTCAGCCCTGTGAATATGCAATTGTGTCACTACTCTCGCAGAGCCTGCCTTCTGATCTACAACTGAATGTCTGAACAATGTCAAATTATCATTGCTTGCTGGAAGCAATGCATGATGGGATATGTAGTCAGTAGAAATTAAGAATGGATCACATCAAGTGGCAGGGAAAAAGACGCAAAGCACACTGGATCACCAAGAGAAAATAAAACGAATGCAGCCGCCACATCGAAGGACTGGAAAGCTGTGATGGATTACATTTTTGGGCTTGGGTTTAGATTTAAATGATCTCAACTATGAAGGGAGAAATCCCGGCTACGCTGGTAATGCTGAGCACGGGCACTGTACTGGAGGAAAGTTTAGCTCACAATACAGCCAGGAAGCATTTAATTGGCACCTGACCCCTGGGATGGCAACCAACAACAAGGCTTTTTAAACTCTCCGACGCCTGGTGTCCGCGCTGATTAAATCCTGTAGAACGGAGCACAGATGTGGTGTCAGCGCCTCTCATCCAATGAGTGCGATCTGCCTTTACGGTCAATTACCCCCCGCTGCGGGTAAACCGCTCTCCACAGCATAATCGAACGTAATAATCGGCTAACTAATCGATTTTGAAAATAATCGTTAGCTGCAGCTCTAGCTTTTAGTAGAATGTGATAAATATCTTTTGTTTACAACAGTTGTAAAATGCACAAGAAGATGGTCAAGAAGGGGTGAACCTCAGGATGTTAAAGAGGAACTCTGGGCAACATTTTTATTAACCCTCGCAATGGGGCTACCCACGCACTGAAAAGGGTTAACTGCTTGGGTGTGCCTAGGGACCCAAACAAAAAAGTTATTACTCACCTGATTCTCAGAGCTGGCCGGCTCTTAGACTGCTCCTTCCAGCCACGCTCCCCCCTCCACTAAGGATCATTAAGTTGTCACATCCAATACACTGTATTGGATGTGAGGATGATGGGTAATATACCACTTGGGCTGCAGCTAACGATTATTTTCATAATCGATTAGTTGCCCAATTTCTTTCCAACTAATCGATTTGTTGCATGAAAAAAAAAAAAAACAACTCTTACTTTCCCAAAGCCAACTAACCAATAATGAGAATAGTTGACAACTATTCTCAACCGATAATTATCAATTTAATCAAATAGTTGTTGCAGCCCTACCATTGCTGCAGAGTATAAAGGAGAGATGCTGGATGGAGCACTATGACAGATGACCGGCTCCCAGGTTCGGGCCAGTATCACTTTTTTTATTTTAGCCCCTAGACACAAACGAGCATTTAACCCTATGTTCTGTCCCACTCCTAATAACTAGGGATGCACCGATACCGAGTACTGCTACTGGTGCTTCCGCTGGCATGTCGCCCGGCAAGCCGGCTCCATGTTTGGCCGGCTCAATTGCGATTGGCCGGGATACCGGCTTTCCAGCCAATCAGGAAGCCGGCCATTCAGCATCAAGCCAACTGTTCGGCTTCCCGGCCAATCAGCATGGAGCCAGCTGTTAATCCCCGCCCAGCTTACTGATCGCACAGGAAGCTGGTCCATGTTCCCCTTCGGCACTGCCGGTTAGAGGAATCAGGGAAGGTTTCGGAGCATTTGGGCGAGTACTCTGTATCGGCACTGATAGTAGTATCGGTATCTGTGCATCCCTACTGATAACCATATCCATCTAGAAGTTTGCAAAACATACTTATTAAAAGATACCAATAGGATGTAATTGCTCAATGCACTGACACAATCTCACTCAGCCCTGTGAATATGCACTTCCTTTATGTCACCACTCTTGCAGAGTCTACCTTCTGAACTACAACTCAACCTCTGAACAATGTAACATTATCATTGCTTGCCGGAAGCAATGCATGATGGGATATGTAGTCATGAGAAATGGATATTTCAACACATCAAGCAGCAGGGAAAGAGACCCAAAGCACACTGGGAATCCAGGAAGTTGTTAAAGTGATGGGCACCTAGTATCGGTGCATCCCTAATCAGAACAACTCCAGTATGTGTTCCTATTACAATGTTGATGTAATAACAGGAGAGGTTATGCTGGGACTTCACAACGCCTTTAATCTTTTCCCACCACTGGCAAGTACTCTCCCTGAAATTCATAAGAGTGTCATGAAAGAAATGATGGAACTTGTGAGTTATGTAGCGGCGGTCGGTGAGGTATATTTGAATCTGTTGCAGGATTGCCTTATGACAGAACTTTGTCTGCAACACGATACTTATAGATGTGACACGATTTACTCCACCATGGAAGAATTCCGATTCATCCACGCTGTTCTTCTCACCAACATGGCGGCAAATTCGAGAACTACGGGGTCAGGGCTTTTCCCCATAGTTCTCCTAAGGGTAACGGGAGGACACAAGCTAGCGTCCTCCCGTCACCCAAAGCTCAGTATATCGCAAGCTACAGCTCGCGGTATACTGAGACCGCCGCAGCCGGGACGGATCCTGACATTACTGTCTAGAGGCAGAGCCAGCTGTACCGGGCCCTGTCCCTCGTTCGTCCTGCCAATCAGTGCTGGAGGATCGGAGCGGGGAGGGGGCGAATCCCTGCAGGGAGCCGTGAGTGTCACGGCTCTCTGCAGGGACAGGATCGAGAAGTGAGCGAACGGCGGTATGTGTTCGCTCACCTCCCGTTCTATTGAGCCGACGTGTGACAGTTTCATTGTCACAGGTCGGCTCGAACTACGAGGCAGAGTGATTTTCACTCGCCTCATAGTTCTCCTTTAAAGAATTTGTCGCAGCCAAAGCATATAGCACACAAGAACTGACAAGTCGGAAATAACCTAAAACCGGTCGCACGACCTTTAATGGCTTAGGACTTTCTAATACGGTCACAAGTCCCTTATTAAATCCTTCCCCTTTAACATATCACAGTGTAACATTCCGGTGATCTATTCAGCAGTCAGGAGGTTTCTTATCCTCTGCGCTCTCCTGATGTATTCCGACACACGAGGGTTGGGACTGCTCGGCTGCTACATACATGTACAAGTTTAAACTTGCTCGGAGATTCTCGGGCCTAGGAAACCCCCGGTCATCTCTGGCTCCGGATAAAAAGCATTCCGAAGGGAAT
>NW_017307296.1:511938-530237 GCF_000935625.1 Nanorana parkeri
TCTCATGATGGAACCTGCACTGACAGAAGACGGAGGTGGGGAACGTTTCGGAATTCAGGAAATCGGTGTGGGAGGTTTCTGTGGCCGGAAAGCAACATTGAAATGACCAATCGTGGTATGTATTTATAATACTAAAAAACAAAAACAAAAAACAATACACGCAAAAAATACTCAAGCTTAGAGGTAAAAACTCAAATAATAAACATCTCTTATTTGCTCCCTTCTGGTCTCCTAAATATACCATCACAAGTGTTTTTATTTTATCTGTTGAGGTGCCAGAAATCTTGAGCGGACAACTTCCTGTGTTCTCTTGCCTGTGCTACTGTGTTATCAGTTATATTCATCCAAACTTTCTCTGGCGGACTACAGAATTCTTTCTCTCGATGTTATTAAGTGAAAAGGGAATTGTTCTGTAGGCCTAGGGTGACAACGCTGCCACTCCAGAGATACAGTACAGGAAGCGAGCGCCGTCACCCTGGGACAGGAAGTGTGCTACTCCCACAGGGGATAAAAAGAAAAACTAAAGCAGCCACCACATCTACGGGGGAAACAAAAAGGAGGAAGAAGCGCAGATAAAAAGGGGGTGGAGCAGAGGGATGACCTCCGCTCCACCCCCTTTTATCTGTGCTAGGTCATCGAGCTTCTTCCTTCTATTTTGTTTTCCTGTGAGCACAAACGTCGGACACCCCGGTCCGCACACACCAGGAGCAGCACACCGGCATTGAAACCAATCCCACCCCTCTGGAAGAGCGCTCACCAGCTGGACCTGTCCTTCACAACTTTCACACCACATCTATGGTCTGGCAAGCTGCAACATATATTCATTTTTGTACTTGGCTTTAGACATTAGGGATGCATTGAAATTTCAGCCGAAAATGGTATTGTGGTCAAAATGCTGATAGCACCAAAACAGTGCCGAAAATGTGGTGCAGCCCCAGCTTCTCTCCTCCCTGCTGGACACCGGCTGCAAGCTTCGGTCTGTGACCCCTCTGATGTTCAGTGCCATCACCCAGCAGGAAGGAGAGAGCTGAGCGGGCGATACGGGTAGAAGAGATTGGCTCCAGTGACAGGCGGGAGGGGGCGGAGCAGTCAGGATGGAGAGCGGAGCACAAACACCGAGCGATCGGTGCTGACCACTCAGTGTTTGTAAATGACTGGGGACATAGTGATTACTATTTCCCCAGTTATGACTGAACAGGAAGTGCTATAGATCACTTTATGATAGTTTATGAACGGGGACATTGTAAATATTTACTATCAACTCAGTCATGAATGGACCGGAAGACTCTCTACATGAATTAACAGGAAGCAGATCAGTACAGAGTCTTCCTGTCCATTCATGACTGAAATCATGGTAAATATTTACTATCTCCAGATTGTGAATGAACAGGAAGCCTCTGTACTGAGAGCTTCCTGCCCATTAAGTGCTGGGGCTGCAGAAAAAGAAACTCAGGACTCTTGTGTCTTCGTTCTCTTTTTCTATTTTAAAAGGGAAATATCAGGGGTCTGTTTTAGCTGGAATGAAGAATTAGAACACCTGTCAGCAATAAAAATCTGTCCCTGCCCCCATAAGGGAGATTCACCCTCTCTCTGTGTCCTGGTAAGCACTGACGGTGAAAGAAAATCCCAAATTTTGGGTTGTCACCTGAACAGGAATAGATGGGAAATCTTCCAACGGGGACACTAGTTCTGGTGACCCTGCTGACCACCAGGCATTTCCCTTTCTTTTCTAGGTGGGATTTCCTCTTACTTCCTGTTATGGCTATGGGACAGGAAGTGAAGTGAACTCTCCCCAATGGGACAGATAGGAGAATAAAAACAAGCCAACAAGGATTATAAAGTATCAAAAAATAATAATAATTTGGGCTTCAATTCTATTTTAACACACCGCAAAGTAAACGGGCCCGGGGGAGGGAGGGGGTTATTTTAAAGCCATAAGTGCCAACCCGCTTTATATAAAACAAATATTTATAAATTCCACAAATCTATCCAGAAAAAAAACAAACTGGTACTTTTACTTAATTCAAATACAATTTTTTTGCAATTTTGGCTTTCTAGACCAGAGTCTAGGACTAGAGTTCCACCTGCCCGAGACAAGTGCTAAATCCTTCCCAAAATCCCAAATCGTTTAAAGGAGAACTATGGCGTTAAGGCTTTTCCTCATACACAAACTAGCGACCTCCCGTCACCCTAGGCTCAGTATACCGCGAGCCGTAGCTCGCGGTATACTGAGACGCTGCAGTATACTGCGAGCTGCTGCTTGCAGTATACTGAGACGCCGCAGTTGAAGCGGATCCCGAAAATTGTGCCGGGATCCGCCCAGCTGCGTGAGTGACAGCTGGTTCTGCCTATCTAGAGGCAGAGCCAGCTGTACCCGCCCCCTCCCCAGTCCGTTCCGCCAGTCAGCGCTGGCGGATCGGAGCGGGGGGATCCAGCCCCTCCCCTGTCACGGCAGAGAGCCGTGACAGGATCGAGAGGTGAGCGAACGCTGGTATGTGTTCGCTCACCTCCCGATCTACTGAGCCGACCTGTCACAGGTCGGCTAGAACTATGAGGTGAGTGAAAAGCACTCACCTCATAGTTATACTTTAAGATTCATTTTCAGCTTTGCTGAAAGACTCTTCATCCAGAAACAGCCTCAGGTATGCAAAACATGCCAAAGGCATTAGCTGATGTCTTTTGTGTCTGCTCCCGGACAACACGAATGACCTTGTACAACACAAAGGCCGAGGTTTAATCATTCCCACCCAGACAGGACAGCCGGGCTGAGAATTCCTCTGCGTGGCCACGGTGGCTTACCAAGCCAGAAAGGGAATGGTATTAGAGAGGGGAAGGATTATGTGATGGAAGGCAGTGGAATGAACACAGATATGACAATCAGCATGAGGTGACCTTCAGTCGTGATGAACTGCACGCTCCTGAATTTCCTGCCAATGCAATGAAGTATACAACAGTCTGAGACACTCTGCCGATGGCCGATTAAAGTAGATATAAACCCAAACTGCATGGCATTTGACTTGCTAAAGCTCTGTGTATTAAACGGTTAGCACCTAGTTTCCGTCTCCGCACTGCTCAGTCTTTGCAGCCACTTCCTGTGTGCATGCACCCCAGCAATGGCTACATGGCGGGTATCCTGATGATCGGGCTGTCCCTAGGTATTCGCCACCTGAGGCAATGTTGTTGGGGGGTATCTGCTGGCAAGAAATGGTCATGGGGGTAAAGGGGACGACACTGAACTACACTGTCGGTGGGTCCTACCCAGCTCACGGACTTCACTGGTTGCCAGGACTTGGCGGACGCAAGCCAGAAGAGCGTCCTGCTCAGCTCCTGGTAATGTTAGTGAGCCAACCGGGAAGCCACACAGTCACAGGTTGGGATGAGCTCTTAGCAACCCGGGACGCTATTGCCCACCCCATGCCATCCCCACTACCCCGCCCAATGAGATGATGCCTGGGGCAAGCTCTCTCAGGCTGCCTCACTGTAGAGACGACCCTGCCTAAGGGTGACAACAGTGGATCATGTCTGTGTAATGTGTGCTAAAATGGCCATTTGTGACCTCTATCGGAAGCCCAGGGTGTGACAGGGTGACCTTAGGAGCACAACTGGAAGACAGGGACAAAGCGTTGTCATGTTATAACAGGAAGTGTGTGCCTTCCGGGTTGGATCACCATTTTTTTTTGTCTTTAAACAAAAGCTACAGATCTAAAAAGATTGACACCAACTTTTAGAATTATATTAACCCGTCAAAGCAAATGTGGGCAGCTCCAATTGTTGCGGACCCATGAGGCATTGCAAGACTGACAGCCACAGGCATGACTCCCAGAGGCAAGGGCATGCTGGGATTTGTAGTTAAAGCACAGCTGGAGCGCCGGAGTTGCTGTGTTATAGCTCATGCGAGTGATTTGGGTTTTGTTGCTCGTTAACTCTGGAAGAACACACTCAACTGACCGAGAAATGAGGAGGGACGGACCCTGGGGGTGGTCAGGCTGTCTGCCCGCTGAACACTCTAACTTTACAAGTCTGTGTGTATACATTCCTGGCATGATATTGCGCAACATACAGAAACAAGATACTTTTTCCAAACAAGCTTCACCTGTTATTCACATGCTATCCTTGAGCTCCAGACATGCGACTTTGCCTAGATTAAGATGTCATCAATCTGCTGCAGGCAGGAGGAAGGATTTCCTCAGTCTACTACAGGCAGGAGGAAGCATTTCCTCAGTCTCTCTTCCCCCAGTGATCAGTCTACTACAGGCAGGAGGAAGCATTTCCTCAGTCTCCCCTCACCCTAGTGATCAGTCTGCAACATTGTAAATTTCTCGGGCTGGCGCATGCGCGCAGTTCAGATGTTCGGCCGGGAGAGGAGGAGAGACACAAGGTAAGTCTATGGAGCAGCGTGCACCCGCACAGACTCCGTGGGACATCAGAGAAGAGGAGGACAGAGGAGTCAGCGATGGATCGGAGACCCGCACCCAGCGCTGGAGGGACAGCTGAAAACTCCAGGAAAGAAGACGATTGGATTAAGAGGCATCATTTAAGGCAAGTCCCTACATACAGGGGAAAAAACATCGGACTTTAATGTCACTTTAAGTGCTTCATTTTTGGCTAGGGTCAAAAATAGTTACTCACCCAATCCCCATGGCTGAGCAGCTGTGAGCGCTTAACCCTTGCAGTGCAGGGGTAGCCCTGCTGCAAGGGTTAATAACTTTACCCGGAGTACATAGAGTCAGGCTGACCACACACCTATAGAATATATGCAGACTTTCTATGATCAGATGGAGAAAGTGCAACAGATTCCACTGTGTGGATGGAGGAATCTCCCACTGGGCCAAGCTTCAGTATCTTGCTTATCGGCCCCTCTGGCTCTCAAAATACCTGAACAATCTGATTGGATGCAGGCATTGCTCAGGTGTTTTAGCACCTCAGCCTAAGCCTGGGGTGGACAACTCCGACCCTGCAGCTGTTCTGGAACTACAAGCCCCATGAGGCATTGCAAGATTGACAGTCCTGTATAGGCATGACTGCTTGATGCCTGAATAAAGATGGCTCTGTCCCTCTTGAAATAAATTAATAAATCAGATGCAGCCGTTGTCAGGGATGAGTGCGATCTCTGTCAGAGGTAAAACCTGGAAGCGTTGCACTACTCATAATACGAAAAACATATCTGATGATAGTTCAAATTTAAAGCACTTTTAACAGAGTTTTTTCACCTCCCAGAACAATGTGAAGTTGAACGACATTGTTGCCAGGCTCACCATGTGACAGCCTTAGGGCCAGACACAACAATTTCCTGATTCAACACAATAAAAGCAGCCCAGCACTGAGTATGGGTTTCCTGTGTAAAGTGCGGTAATTGACACTCCCGGCTTTGAAATGGATGCTGGAATCTGAAGAGGAGAGCAGGAAGTTCATGCCGGAGCACGTTATTTGTCTTAGCAATACAGGATAACAATTAGGAAGTAAAGAAAGTCAGAGAGAGGAGGAAAGAGTAACAGTTTCACTGAAACAAAAAGACGAATGGCTTTTGTGTGCTTCCTGGAAGCTTAAAGGAGAACTATGGGGTTAGGGCTTTTCCCCATAGTTCTCCGAAGGGTAACGGGAGGATACAAACTAGCGCCCTTCCGTCACCCAAAGCTCAGTATATAGCGAGCTACAGCTTCCGGTATACTGAGACGCCACAGCTGAAGCGGATCCCGACAATTATCTCTGGATCCGCCCAGCTGCGTGAGTGACAGTTGGCTCTGCCTATCTAGAGGCAGAGCCAGCTGTACCCGCCCCCTCTCCTGTCCGTTCCGCCGGTCGGCGCTGAAATCGGACAGGGGAGGGGGGAATCCAGTCCCTCCCTTGTCACGGCTCTCTGCAGTGACAGGATGGAGGAGTGAACACCGGTATGTGTTCGCTCACTTCCCTATCTACTGAGCCGACCTGTGACAGTCTCATTGTCACAGGTCAGCTCAGACAAAAGGAAGAGAGTGGGGAGAAGGGAAGGAAGGAAGAGAGTGGGGAGAAGGGAGTCGGGGGAGTGTCTTGCCTTGCTGTGTCTGTGTGTTTGTACAACACACACAGCTTACTAGCACACACAAGGGTGGCTCCATTGGACCCTGCAAGGGAAAGGAGACACCCTAAAACAGGATATCAGGACCAGAACTCAGGTGACCAACTGATTCTGCAGGAAACACAACTTTTGAACGTCAAGAAACAGCATCCATTGTAAGTAGAGATGCACAGATTGGCTTCCTGATTGGCTGGGAAGCTGGCTCCATGCTCCGTCGTTACTTGGTGATGAGGGATCATGTAGCCGGTCTCCCAGCCAATCAGGAAGCCGGGCAGCGTGTAATGACTCACTGCTCGGCTTCCTGATTAGTCTTCCCGATGGCCAATGAGGAAGCCAGACGGAGCGTGACAAGGGATCATGGAGCTGGCTTCCCGGCCAATCAGAAAGCCGGGTGCCGTGTAGTGACTCGACGCCTTGCTTCCCGATTGGTCAAGAAACTGGCCAAATCAGGAAGCAAATCATTATCCCCCCGCCCCCCCTGGCTTCCCGATTGGCCAGAAAGCCGGCTCCATGCTTGGAGGAAACATGGAGCCGGATTCCCAGCTAATTGGGAAGCCGGGTGGCAAGTCCTTACATGCTGCCTTGCTAGTCAGGAAGCCAGGTGGTGAGTAATTACATGGCGCCTGGCTTCCTTAATGGGACTTCCGGTATCGGTAAAAAAAATATCAGTACTTATACCGAAAAACCGGTATCGGGGCATCCCTAATTGTAAGCGAGTTAAACAACACGTGAAATAAACTTTTTTTTACTTTAATATGACTTTAAATCTCCTCTCTCCAATGATCTAGGTTGTGGGCGGGCCCTCGCAGTCCTTACATGCAAAGCTGGACCACAGGCCCTGCACCGTATGTGATGACAAAGTGTGACTGCTGACCGGAGTGCACCCCCCCAAAAAAAGAGGCTACAGGGGGCCGGTGGTTGCACAGTATAGTGGAAGCCTGCCAGAGCAAGGAATAAGCTGAAGTAATAAATTGTACTCCTCTACCCCTAGACTTGATTGTCATTAACCCCTGAAGTGCAGAACATCCCCATTGCAAGGGTACTTTTTAATAACATGCCGGGAGTTCAGCTTCACCCTTCCAAAGAAGCAGAGATAGCAATGGATGGCCTCCCTCTGAGAATAACAGTTGTCTGGGCTTCATGCTGATGCTCATACTTCATTACATTAGTCAATGACCCAGAACAAGTAAGAAGATAAGGATGTCTGACATTCCTGACAGTGAGATCTGTGACTCAGAAAAAAGTCCGGCCATACACAGATTTCTTTCCTTCAGCCTGCAGGGTAAATGAAATAAGTCTAACACGATCCTCCATCCGCGCTACACAGCCTGGACAGACGGATCTCCCCTGCCAGGCTGTTGTAGTGTGACAGCCGGTGCCTGCCACTGTAAGAATACACGGGCTAGTGTGACAGCCGGTGCCCGCCACTGTAAGAATACCAAGGCCGTTGTATTGACAGCCGTTGCCCGCCACTCTAAGAATACCCAGTCTATTGTATTGTGACAGCCGTTGCCCGCCACTGTAAGAATGCGAGGGCTATTGTGATAGCCGTTGCCTGCCACTGTAAGAATACCCGGGCTATTGTAGTGTGACAGCCGGTGCCTGCCACTGTAAGAATACCTAGGCTATTGTAGTGTGACAACCAGTGCCCGCCACTGTAAGAATACCCAGGCCGTTGTTTTGCGGCACCTGAACAGTAACTGCAGCTAATTGGCTGACAATTTTCCACCCACCATTGAATAATCGACATGTTGAGCTGGGTGGTGCCGGAAGTGCCACACACAGCTCGGATTTTGGCCGAGTCAACTGGATTCAGCCAAAATTTGAGCAGTGTATGACCAGCTAAACGTTTTTATGCCAGTAGGGTCAGCATGGCAGCCAGTCAACTAGCATTGTCAGAAGGTTGAAGCGGCAGCACCTTTGACAGGTTTACCTGAAGGTTATGTTAGCGTGTCCCTACACTAGGACCTAAAAAGGTCATATCCCAAATATTTTCTAAGCCCCCAAAATATTAAGCCCTGAAATACATACGGAGATCCCAATTATGTGTTTAATTAGATCAGATTGATGTAAACGCTGACTATGAGATTAAAAGATATTTAAAAAAGGATTCATGATCTATTAAGTATATAAAAATCTTCATTAATGATTATATAATAAAAAGATTAAAATTAAACAACAACAAAAATGTGTGTGTGGGGGGTGAAGAAGTAGCTTTAATAAAAATGTAAACGTTTTCAACATTACAGACGAAATCCCGTCCATCACAAATTGCCGCTAGATATCTTAGAAGAAACAATTTTGCCAAAATATTTAGGAAGTGTGAACAAAAAAATTGGAACATTTAAGGACTTGTTGACACCATTTTCTGGTCCCGATCTGCAGACGTGGTGCAATCTGTGCATCGCGTTTTTGATGCGTTTTTACCGCATTCCGGACGCGTTTGTTTTTTTGGGGGTGTGGGGGGGATTGTCAGTATGCATATTCTTGCTCTGAGGTCACTTCCGTCCTCTCCTTATGAGTACTTCCCTTTGTGTATGTGGAGCAGGACTACACTTTTTTTCCAGTTAGCTGCAGTGCGTTTTCCTTGCGTTTTTTATGCGTTCGTGCGCGTTTCAGACCAGAAAAAATGTGACATGCAGTATTTTTTCTGTCCGGAACGGAAAGCACTGCGCTGGTGTGAACTGGAGCCCAGAAAAAACATAGGGATACATTGAGATGCGTTTTTAGTGCAGGAGCTAACTGTCCTGGTCTAGACAGAATCCGGACATCGTGTGAACAAAAAAATTGCAACATTTTCACAATGACAAAACAGCGGCAAAGGTCACCAACATGAAACACAAACAAAACTACCAAATCCTTACTCAGAGCACAACCAAACCCTAAAAACAAATGAGGAGGAATGTACTTAAAAGGAGAACTATTGCGTTAAGGCTTTTCCCCATAGTTCTCCTTAGGGTAACGGGAGGACAAAAACTAGCGTCCTCCCGTCACCCTAAGCTCAGTATACTGCAAGCTACAGCTCGCGGTATACTGAGACACCGCATTCGGTACAGATCCCGACAATTATGTCTCGATCCGCCCAGCTGCGTGAGTGACAGCTGGTTCTGCCTATCTAGAGGCAGAGCCAGCTGTACCCGCCCCCTCCCCCGTTCATTTCGCCAGTCAGCGCTGGAGGATAGGACAGGGGAGGGGAATCCAGCCCCTCCCCTGTCACGGCTCTCTGCCGACACAGGATCGAGAAGTGAGCGAACGCCGGTATGTGTTCGCTCACTTCCCGATCTACTGAGCCGACCTGTGACAGTCTCATTGTCACACGTCAGCTCAGATTATGGGGCTGAGTAAAAATCACTCACCTCATAGTTCTCCTTTAAAAACAAAACAAAACACCACAACATGCATGTCCTTTATTCCTACAGGTGTCAAGTATGCAGACACAAAAATATGTATTTAAATCAATATTCCAATTCTTTTAAAGTGTTTCCTTGTTGACAGCTTTATATATTGTTGCCAAACAACATAAAACAAAACGGGGGAAAAAAAAATGCATAAAAACAGACACAAGGAGACTGATAAAAGAAAAAAGGAAAAAAATAAGTAAATAAAATGTGTATGTCCGGTCTTTCTATACGTGACATGTACACAGACACTGAAAGGTGTTTAATTAAACATTACAACTGTTTCACGTTTCCCATCGATCGCAGAAAACTATAAAGTAAAACTGAAGATAAAATGTATAAAAATAGAAAAAGACAAAAAAAAGACAGACTGAATATTACAAAAATAAATAAATAAAAGGGAGTTCAGGATCAAAAAGGGGTAGTTCTACATTTTTAAACAAATGTAAAGAGTTCATATTAAAAATGTCACATAGGAAAGAGTATTTAGTTAATTAGAAACAGAAGGGATGACTGAAGAACATTTGTACATATGTAAAGCAGTGCAGGGAGCGAGGGAGCAAATGCACACATGTAAAAGGGGTACTGTTGAGTTGAAGTGGAGAGGCTGGAGAAGTGAAGTGATTACAATGCAGACCACCCTTCCTGATGTGACGATCCCTCAACAAAGGCGGTCATGAGGACCGCACACCGACTCTTCCCGACTTACAAAGTAAACTTTTTTTGGTTTTGGAAAGTTTCAGCACACAAACCCCCCCACCAGGAATGCCAGCACTTGGAAGATGAACAGGACGCCGCCGACCAGGCACAGCTTCTTGGTGCTCATGTTCTCGATGATCGCCCCGGCCATGGCTGCGGATTGAGCGGAGAGCTGGAGAAGTCAGCGGAGGGTTCGGAGCGATCTGCTGCCTCCAGATTAATAGCAGGCGAGCCGCTGCCGCAGCCTCACAGTCACGTGACCAGGGCTACGCTGCGCCTCCCCTGCCTGCCTCCCCGGCCGAGTCCTGAGCGGTCTGCTGCAGTGCCAATCAGTGACCAGCACTGAGAACAACGACCACCCCGAGCCACTCAGTGACCAGCACAGAGAACACTGACTACCAGAGCCACTCAGTGACCAGAACACCGACTACAGCACTGAGAACACCGATTACCCCGAGCCACTCAGTGACCAGCACAGAGAACACTGACTACCAGAGCCACTCAGTGACCAGAACACCGACTACAGCACTGAGAACACTGACTGCCCCAAGACACTCAGTGTACAGAACACCGACTACAGCACTGAGAACATTGACTACCCCGAGCCACTCAGTGCTAAGCACTAAGAGTCCCAGAC
Source organism: Nanorana parkeri (assembly GCF_000935625.1). Lineage (NCBI taxonomy): Eukaryota > Metazoa > Chordata > Amphibia > Anura > Dicroglossidae > Nanorana > Nanorana parkeri. The sequence goes on from NW_017307296.1 coordinate 522,728, forward strand.
TAGTCAATGTGCTGGTCACTAAGAGTTACTGACTATGACCAGAACGCGACTACAGAACTGAGAACACCGATTACCCCGAGCCACTCGGTGACCAGCACAGAGAACACTGACTACGAGAGCCACTCAGTAACCAGCACAGAGAACACTGACTACCCTGAGCCGCTCAGTGACCAGAACACCAACTACAGCACTGAGAACACTGACTACCCCAAGCCACTCAGTGCTAAGCACTGAGAGTCCCAGACTAGTCACTGTGCTGGTCACTGAGAGTTACTGACTACCCCGAGCCACTCAGTGACCAGAACACCGACTATTCTGAGACTCTCAGTGACCAGCACAGTGACTGCTCTAGGACTCTCATTGTCCAGCACAGGGCACACTAACTACTCTGAGACTCTCAGTGACTAGCACAAGGCACACTGACTACTCTGAGACTCTCAGTTACCAGCACAGAGCACACTGACTACTCTGAGACTCTCAGTGACTAGCACAAGGCACACTGACTACTCTGAGACTCTCAGTGACTAGCACAAGGCACACTGACTACTCTGAGACTCTCAGTGACTAGCACAAGGCACACTGACTACTCTGAGACTCTCAGTGACTAGCACAAGGCACACTGACTACTCTGAGACTCTCAGTGACTAGCACAAGGCACACTGACTACTCTGAGACTCTCAGTGACTAGCACAAGGCACACTGACTACTCTGAGACTCTCAGTGACTAGCACAAGGCACACTGACTACTCTGAGACTCTCAGTGACTAGCACAAGGCACACTGACTACTCTGAGACTCTCAGTGACTAGCACAAGGCACACTGACTACTCTGAGACTCTCAGTGACTAGCACAAGGCACACTGACTACTCTGAGACTCTCAGTGACTAGCACAAGGCACACTGACTACTCTGAGACTCTCAGTGACTAGCACAAGGCACACTGACTACTCTGAGACTCTCAGTGACTAGCACAAGGCACACTGACTACTCTGAGACTCTCAGTGACTAGCACAAGGCACACTGACTACTCTGAGACTCTCAGTGACTAGCACAAGGCACACTGACTACTCTGAGACTCTCAGTGACTAGCACAAGGCACACTGACTACTCTGAGACTCTCAGTGACTAGCACAAGGCACACTGACTACTCTGAGACTCTCAGTGACTAGCACAAGGCACACTGACTACTCTGAGACTCTCAGTGACTAGCACAAGGCACACTGACTACTCTGAGACTCTCAGTGACTAGCACAAGGCACACTGACTACTCTGAGACTCTCAGTGACTAGCACAAGGCACACTGACTACTCTGAGACTCTCAGTGACTAGCACAAGGCACACTGACTACTCTGAGACTCTCAGTGACTAGCACAAGGCACACTGACTACTCTGAGACTCTCAGTGACTAGCACAAGGCACACTGACTACTCTGAGACTCTCAGTGACCAGCACAGGGCACACTGACTACTCTGAGACTCTCCATGACCAAATTAGTTGGGACTTTTGTATTTTGATGAAGATTGGGGCATGCCTTCTAATAGTGGTTGGTGACCCTAGTGTGCAGGGCCGGGCAGAAAGGACTTTTACCCTTTGTCAGGCTCAGGGGAACGCAGGATCCACTTAGTGATCTGTAATGTGACCCGGATTCTTAGGATATGACTCAGTTTTTGGGGAGAATTTACTAAAACTGAAGCAGACAGAACCTGGAGAAGCTGAGCAGAGTCACCGATCAGCTTCTCTCTTCATTTTCAGGTACGGTTTGAAAATGAAAAGCAGAAGTTGGTTGGTTGCTGCTGCAGATTCTGTCAGCTTCCCTCTTATCTCTCACCCCGACTAACCCCTCCCCCGTGTTCTAGGGAGCTGGCAGCCCCAAAGTTTCAAAGAGAAGCATAGAGACGGCTTTCCCGCTAATCAGGAAGCCGGGCGCCACGTCATTACACACCGTCTGGCTTCCTTCATGGGACTTCCGGTATCGGTATTCGGTATCGGCGAGTACTGGAAAAAAAAATACCGGTACTTGTACTCGATGCAGAAAAAGCGGTATCCGTGCATCCCTAGGATAAAGTATTATTAATAATATAATTTCTAATACTTGTATCCCCGGCATTGCTCCCTCGCAGTGTACTGACTATGCTGGCACCCCTCCTGCTTCCTGTCCTTGATTTTGATATTCTTCATGTTGGTAACAATGACACGTGTTGTCACAGATGACACAACCAGAGAGAGTTCATCTTTATGTCCTGCCTGAGTGTGCCGGGGTTCAACCTTCACCCTCCGACCTGCAGGACACACGTAGGCTTGTCGTTTGACCACGGCTAATGAACCAGTTTGTCTAAACCCTGACCGGTCTCCTCCACGGCGAGGCCAGGCATCGCAGAGCGTTCCATCCTGGGGACTCGCATTGTTGCAAATTTGTCTCGCGTTACCAAAGGGCAGAATTGATGGCTGTTTTCTCAAATATCCGGAGCACTGCAATGAGATCATGTCTGAGACTTATAGCACACGTTTGTTACGCAACGCGGGCCGCACACTCTCTCGTCAGAGGCGTCTGAACTGACAAACGGGAATACGGTTGTGACACGCACTTTAGCAATGCTGCTGTCGCAAAAGCGAAACATCTGTGCGATGAGGCTCTGATGGAAGCAGTAGCAGTGTTCTCTCTCGCTTTTTGTCAGCTGGGTGGGATAAAAGAGTAGACCAAAAAAAAAATTAAAAATGGAGTGTGAAATCATAGAGAGCCCATAAACACCACTGAGCTTTGGGGTAACGCAGACAGCGCAACGCACTTTATCAGGAGTCAGGAATTATAATAGGAAGATATGACTCTTGGAGTATCCAAGGCACATCAATAGACTCGTGCACCATGCTCCAACTATAACTAAAATATTACTTTTAAAGTGACACTAAACTCCGGAGTTAAAGGAGAATTATGAGGTGAGTGATTTTCAGCCTCATAATCTGAGCCGACCTGTGACAATGAAACTGTCACAGGTCGGCTCAGTAGATCGTGAAGTGAGCGAACACATACCGTCGCTCGCTCACTTCTCGATCATGTCCCTGCAGAGAGGCGTGACTGTCACTCACTGCTCCCTGCAGGTATTTCCCCGCTCCGATCCTCCAGCGCTGACTGGCGGAATAGGACGGGGGAGGGGGCGGGCACAGCTGGCTCTGGCTATAGATAGGCAGAGCCAGCTATCAATCCCGCAGCTGGGTGGATCTGGACAGCAATGTCGGGATCCGTTCTGGCTGCGGCGTCTCAGTATACCGCGAGCTGTAGCTCGCGGTATACCGAGCTTTGGGTCACGGGAGAACGCTAGTTTGTGTTCTCCCGTGACCCGTAGGAGAACTATGGGGAAAAACACTGACCTCATAGTTCTCCTTTAAACCTTAACATTTATTAAAGTACCTTCACTATTACCAACAATGTATCTTATTTGTGTATCACTCGGCTGTAGATCCTCCAATCATGTCTGAATTGGTGCTGACACTGTTCCTTCCTCAAGCAGGGTGGCTACTTGTGTTCCCCATGGTCCCTGTGTGTGTTGTAAAGTAGTCACCGCTCCAAGCTCACTCCTGTGATGGACTACAATCTCAATACAAATCAGTAAACTGAACATGAGATTGTAGTCCATCCCGGGAGCGACCTTGGAGCGGTGACTACTTTACAACACACAGGGACCATGGGGAACACAAGTAGCCCCCCTCCAGAAGGAAGGACAGTGTCGGCGCCAATTCACAGATGATTGGAGGATCTACAGCCGAGTGATACACAAATAAGATACATTTTATTTAATATTTAGGCCTCATACAGACGGCCGTACACGTCCATGCGGCATGCATGCCCATAAATGGGCCCATCCCGGGACGGACAGGTGCTGCATGTGATTGTGCGCAGCAGCCTGTTCTTCCCTATGGGAGGATGCAGCTGTATGCTGTCATAAGCACACCAGAGCTGCACCTCCGTGCGGGTCCACACTTAGATGCACACTGTCTGCGTCCAAGTGCAAACACCGGACCCGTACGGATGTGTAGTTCGGGTGTGCGTACTACAGCGTACAGCCGCATCCTCCCATAGGGAAGAACAGGCTGCTACACTGTGGTATGCACACCTGAACTGCACATCCGTGCGGGTCCGGGTGTCTGCACATGCTTATGACAGCGTGCAGCCACGTCCTCCCATAGAGAAGAACAGGCTGCTGCGCGCAATCGCACGCAACACCTGTCCCTCCTGGGATCGGCCCGTTTACAGGCGTGCACACCGCATAGACGTGTACGGCTGTCTGAGTAAAGCCTTAAGGTACTTGAATGTGTTTTTAAGATTTAACACCTGAGTTTAATGTCACTTTAAGATGGAATGACCCTTTAAAACATGGGTAGGTAATCTGGGCATTTCATCTGTGGTGAAACTACAAATCCCATAATGCCTTTGAGAGTCATGTCTGTGGCTGTCACTGTTTTGCAATGCCTCATGGGACCTGTAGCTCCACAACAGCTGGAGTGCCGAGGTTGCCTACACCGCTGTAAAAGGTAAGGATGCCGGTCCGTCACTGTTGTATGAGTGTATAAGGACGCAACTCCATTTTTATTGAGATAAAAGTACATTTTTTAATACTGACAGGTCACGTTTTATAACCTAAAACTACAAATTCTACTTGTGTTGAACCTTTATGATTCTACGTTGATGTGATACTGATTATATGTCACATCAATTATTTATGAAAGTGGTGTTTTCCATAAACTAGAAACTAATTGAGAAACTGCATCTAAAATAGATGAAATGTATTTATTTTCCACTTTAATATGCAAATCATAATTGGGTATATAGAGATCCACGATCCCCGGGGACGCCATTGTACGTTTTTTTTTTGCACCAATGCAAAGTGATCCGTTTGCATTACTGCATGAAGCTTTTTTTTCCTTTCAGGTCTGTTAGCATTCCGGACCTGACTTTGCGCATGATGAGAGAATTCCACGGCTCTGGACTCTTTCCAGGACTTCAAGAGGACACAGCGAGTAGACTCTGCCAAGCATTTGCCATCTAGCAAAATGACTCTTTTGTGAAATGAGGAACACCGGCGTTAACCCCCTGCTGGGACGCGCAGGAGTCGGGGAGCAGTTATGATTAAACGGAGCGGCAAATGATACGTTTTTTTCTGGCTAATGAGCGGACGTTGGCAGGGGAGACCTTGCGGTGGCAACGGCTGGTGACAGCAACCAGACCAATTAGACTGGGTATCTTTGTTATGCGCGGTTCCCCGTCCTCGCTTCTTATTAATGAAGTCATGAATATTCCCAGTCAGTGAACCCGACAGAAATAATTACAGGCTTTCTGAAGCCACAAAGCAGAGTCTTACGGGAAAACGGGCTCGGGGGAGGCGGTAATTTTCCACTGCGCTTCTTGTTATCTGCGCGGTAGATGGCGCTGTGACTATATCAAGGCAGATTGGCCAACCTGTACACTGATAACCTGCATTAAAGGAGTTGTAAAGCCCCAGCGTAACCTCTCCTGTTATGACATCAGCATGGTAATAGGAATACATAGTAGAGATGTTTCTGATAATGCAATCAATGCTTACTTCAAAAATCCCTTTTATGTAGCATGTGCTGCATTTTGTCTGCCTATCACTTCCAGCAACTTCCTGGACTCCCAGTGTTCTTTGCATCTCTTTCACTGCTGCTTGATGTGATGCAATCAGGACTTCTCAAGACTACATTTCCCATCATGCATTGCTTCCAGCAAGCAGTGATAATATTACATTGTTCAGATCTAGTTCTGTGTGAGAGTGGTCACCTTAAATATATAAATAAGATACATATAATTAAGATATATATATACAGTGGTACCTCGGTTCATGAACTGGAAGTTCGTCAAAATGTTGCCTCTGTTCGCGAACTCTGCCTGGGGTGACGAACACGACCGCCGCCATTTTCCCTGCTCTGACACATGGTCGTGACTTCCCGTACTCGAGATTGCGGTCTCAGACAGGGCTGTGGACACATACTGTGAAGCTTTTTTGTGTGCTTTGTAGCACAGTACTGTACAGTATTACTGTATTCAATCCAGCATGGCTCCCAAGAAAGTGCAGAGCAAGCATGGTGGGAAAAAGAAAGAGCAGAGAGGTGACAAGAATGCGCAGAGCATTAATGAAGGTGACAAGAATGTGCAGAGCATTAATGAAGGTGACAAGAATGTGCAGAGCGTTAATGAAGGTGACAAGAATGTGCAGAGCGTTATTGAAGGTGACAAAGAATGTGCAGAGCATTAATGAAGGTGACAAGAATGTGCAGAGCGTTATTGAAGGTGAAAAGGATGTGCAGAACATTATTGAAGGTGAAAAGGATGTGCAGAGCGTTATTGAAGGTGACAAGGTTGTGCAGAGCAAGAATGGTGGTAAAAATAAACTTGTGGTTAAATTTTATTTTTCCATATGGTTCAGAACGGATTAACCTGATTTGGTTCCGGTGAGTGTCGATGTTTAGCACATCATGTCCTATGCAGTGTATAGGATGCAAGGATGCCAAGGGACATTCCATCGCTGGAGCGCGGTATAAGAAAGGCTGGGAATGGTCTAGGAGCCAGCTGGTATTGCGGTTCAGTGATTATAACTCCGTTATTCTAGTCCCCTAGACAAAATGAGGACTTAAACCTCGCAGTGCCGGGGTCGCCCCACTACAAGGGTTAAGATTTTATTTGCTCAGGGTTATGTTTTTGTCTATTGCAGGCTGTGTGAGGTTCTGCTTACTGATGGAGACTTTTAATGTTGCACTGTCAATGTATGGATTAAATAAAAATACACAGATAATTACAAATATGGATTAAATAAAAAAATAAAGGAGCTTTTAAAAAAAACATTTTTTTTTAGAAAACATGATTGAAGTCACAAGTGCGGATTATTTTGTTGGAAAGTTAAATTATTGAAGGCAGAGAACTAGCATGACATCTAGGCACCTCATATTCTCAGTTATTTAAGTCATTCTTATAACACTCTAATATTTAGGTAAGTCAGCAGGCTGCCTACATTTCTTTCAGCACATGTTTCCTTTAAAGAGAATGTATAGTGATTTTGTATCTATTTCTATTTTTTATTTTTTTATGTTCGGGGCTTAAAAAAAATCGATAAATATTTGTTGTTATTAATATTGCATGATAATTTTTTTGTTTTTCATTTCCTTAGAAATGAAATTAGAAAGGGCATTTATTATAAACTTTTAAGCAAAATACTGGAACTGGAATATATACAGTATGCTGGATATATTCAGTGTTGCCAACTATTGAATGGAATTCTTAATTCATTTTGTATGACATACTCCTCACTGGCTGTAGGTGTTTATGCAATAGATCATGATGACATTTTTAAACATTTTGTGTTCGTTCCATGTTAATTTAAAAGATCATCCAAATTTTTGTTTTACAGTTATTACTAGTCTGTTGTCTATTAGAACAGGAAGATGGACAATAATATCCTGTATATGAATGCATTTCTTTCTTTATCATGGTGAGGAATGAACAA
>NW_017307296.1:530274-538509 GCF_000935625.1 Nanorana parkeri
TAAACTTGTGAACGTCCTATTCCAAAAACTTAAACAAAATCAGGAAAAAAATAGTTTGCTTTGAAAAGTGAAACTCTTGCTTTTCCGGAAAAAATAAATAAATCCTTTTCCTGTCATCCCCCCCACCCCAAAAAAAACCTCTGGCTTAAGTACTCACCTCTGCTCTGAGGTCCAGCTTCTTTCAGGTTGAATGAAACATGAGCATCACCAGGCCACTCTGTGCTCATAGGAAAATGTTGCAGTGAGAGGCACCACATTTAGGACGGAAAACTGAAGGTGAGGAGGAGCTATAAAGTCATGTGACCAGACCTGAAATCTGTGGGACAGAGTTAGGTATATATGGATTTTGGGTCATGATGGGTGTTACTCCAAAGGGGCTGGCAACATCGGGTGGGAGCGTGCCCAGCCTGGAATTGGGTGTTGAAGGAAACCCAAGACAATAAAAGTGTAGGCTGTCACTGCCTATTTAAAAGTATTGAAAATTACTTTGTAAAATGTCATTACCTGCAAGAGATCACATGAGATTTTTAGTGATTGGGTTTATATATCCTTAAAAAGATTTGTTGCCTGGCACCAGCCCATGCCAGTGACCTCACACCTCCACTTTGTTTATATTTGTTGTGTCTGCAGTATACATTTCTTTTTAGGCTGCTATATTAACCGTATCACAACACAGCTGTTTGCGTACTGGGAGCTCAGAGACAGCCGTAGACTGTGAAGCTGTGGTTAGCATTTGACTCTGCTGGAATGTTGCAGTGCAAGTAATGATGATAAGATCTGACAAGGTGGCTTTCATGTACTATAGCAATATCCCCACTACCCCGCTGTGAGGCTGAAAGGCAGAGCTTTCTGTAAAATTCACAGCACTCATCCTGATTAATCCTCAGACTTCCCGCTGTGACTGAATACATTGAGCTAGGTATCCATCCCTTTAATGTGAGATATATTCTGATTCTCCCTGAACCCCCTAAGGGGAAGTGATACAGATAGCAAGCTAACTGGCGCACAGTATTGAAATGTTGCTATTAAGTAGGGCACCGGGCCCGTCATATACCTAAATTGTCCTCTGCCGGTTTTGCTTAAAAATGGATACACAATATAAAATTGCCATGCAAGCCCTTTGACCTCGAGGTATACAAAAGAGTTTATACACAGAATGGCTCAGCACTTCCGCCTTGCAGCACTGGGGGTCCTGGCTGAAATCCCGGTCAGGACACTTATCTGCAGAAGGTTTGCAGGTTAGCTTATGTAGGTTTCCTCCCACATTCCAAAGACATCCTGCTATTTCCTGGTAGGACGATTCTGTGGAGCAGGACCTGGTGACTTCTTGCAATAGGGTCACTGGCTCATCATCCCTTTTGGGGTATACTGGTAAAGACCAAGTTGCCACTTAGGCCTCATTCACACTGTAATAGGCCGGCACAGACAGCTCCGTGCTGCGTGCAGGGCCGTATCGAGCAGCTCCCGGGAAGGACAGGTGCTGCGTGTGATTAGTACGCAGCCCCCGTCCTTTTCTATGGGACTACGCGGCCGTACGCCCCCCTACGCTCACTTTAAGTGCAGGTCCGTAGGGGTGCGTGTTTCCTGGCTCAGACGCAGGCATAATCCATCCTGTCGGCGTACGAGTACGCTCACACGTACCCGTAAGGAAGTGCAGGACGGGTGAGCGTTGGGGGGCGTACAGCCGCGTTATCCTATAGAGAAGGACGGAGGCTGCGTACTAATCACACGCAGCACCTGTCCTTCCCGGGAGCTGCTCGATATGGGCTGTACTGGTAAAGACCAAGTAAAGACCAAGATATGGGCTGTACTGGTAAAGACCAAGTTGCCACTTAGCCATCCACTCTTAGATGAGCTTGCATGACAAGGGTGAAGCCCCTAAACCTTCCATCACAAATCCAAAGATAATGGGCTTAGTGCTCATCTTAGGATATTGGCGGAGCCATGGGAATTATTCCTTACGCTCCAGTGGCCAAATGTACATTTAAAACTGAAAGTATATATTTAGTTCCTTTTAGCCCACCTCACCATGAGGTGTCTAGTTGTTCCACTGTGTAATATGTATTATAAACCAGCAGTTCAGGATGTACAGTTAGCCATGAAGTATGACGGAATGGTTTGCATGGCTCTGCCCACTATCCTAAAATGAGGACATAATAACCCCTTTGTTTTGGATTTGTGATGGATATCAGAGAAGCAAATACCTTCCACTTCCATAGATACACATTATAAAAGTACATGGTGTACCTATGGCAAAGGGTAGTGACTGCTCAGCCCGAGACTGCAAACAAGGTCTCTATGGTTTACATGCCAGGTCTCTAACATTCTAGGAGATAGGCTTTATGAATAGGGTGAAAATTAACTTGTCCTCTCGTCTGTGATGAGAGGATGCCGGTGCCGGACGAGTCACAGCGCGTGCCGGTTTAAATAGTAACCAGCGCACGCTGTGTCCGGCTTCTGACAACAAGATGCTGGGCCGCCAGTTTCCATACTCCCATCATTTGGTTCCCTTACCTCCATCATTTGGTTGCCATAGCTCCATCAGTTGGTTCCCTTACCTCCTTCAATTGGTTCCCATAGCCCTATCGTCTGGTTCCCATACCTCCATCATTTGGTTCCCTTACCTTCATCAATTTTTTTCCGTAGCTCCATCATTTGGTTCCCATACCTCCATCATTTCCATCCCATACCCCCATAATTTGATTCCCAAACCTCCATCATTTGCATCCCATACCCCCATCATTTGGTTCCCATACCTCCATCATTTGCATCCCATACCCCCATCATTTGGTTTCCATACCCCCATCATTTAGTTACCATACCTCCATAATTTGCATCCCATACCCCCATCATTTGGTTCCCATACCTCCATCATTTGGTTCCCAAACTTCCATCATTTGCATCCCGTACCCCCATATGCTATGGTTACCCCAAGTTTAAGCTGAACTCTAGTCAGCTCTAAAAAATATTCATATATATTCATATTCATGATATTCATATATTACTAAATCACTGCTTATTTCGGTAATTCAGAAGAATGCTTACCTTATTCATGGACATCCAGTCCCACAAATCCATTTCTTCTCCTAATTGTGTGCTCACCTCCTTGCCTACATCATCACATATAATGCAAGACCAGCGGCCAACACTGGTCCTGGATTGTACGTGGTTACGACACGGGTTCCCCCACATTTTGGGGCTGGAGCAGGCTGTGTTTATACCAATTTAAAGTTTCCAATCGGATTCTGGACACACGGAATTCTATTTTCTCTAAACCCAGCTTAACTGAACGGCCATAAACACCGGTAAACGTCCACCGTTGTGAAAAAGCATCCCCTGCATTGGTAAGTGTTTAGAAATGTGCTCTAAATGAATATAAATGCAGATTTGATACTGAACACGTGAATGAGGCCTAAGACAGTTGTCACTGGAACAGGTGTCACTATGAGGAGATTCCCCCTCACCTCCTGCTGCTGTGACAACTCCAAAAAGTTGAATATGCCAAAACTTTATATATCGAGGGTAGTGGTCACCAAGACAGATATCGAGGGCGTGGTCTTTCTCCCATTAAAAAAGTTTCTGAGACCAGTTCCATCTCAACTGGTCCTGTTGACATTGAAATCAATCAGCTTCAATCTTTCATTTTTTTCCCACACAGCTTAGATAACAAAAAATAAAAGCGGATTGGCTGCACTTGAACTGAGAAACGTTTGTCTCAGACACTTTTTATTCATTCCCCCATTTGTTTTAAAAGGTGTCCCAACCTCAGAAAGAAGGGGAAGTTCTGAGGTAAGCCTCCATATGTCCGTGCCTATTGTGTGATGCCTTATATGTGACTCTAAGCCTTGTTGCACCAAATGTATAAGGCCCCATTCACACACGAATCGGGGTGCGGATTTCCTGGCCGGGACGCATACAGGATCCATTCCGGCGGCGTATGAATACGCTCACCCGCACCCCTACGGACCTGCAATTGAGGTGAGCGTAGGGGGGCGTTCGGCAGCGTAGCCCCATAGAGAAGGACGGGGGCTGCGTACAAATCACACGCAGCACCTGTCCTTCCCGGCAGCTGCTTGGTACGGCTCCTACCGCGTACAGCTCCGATTCGTATGTGAATGTGGCCTTAATGTGAACTGAGCCTAAAGATTACATTTTTTACAAATTAATGTTTTTGTATATTTTTGCAGTTTTGACTTGTGAAAAATCATCACCTGCATTGGCGGCCTCAATACCCAGATAGCAAGGATAACTTGCCACAAAGTTGTGGCAGGTTTAAATTGTAGTTCTTGTTAACTTGATGCACACATTCCTGGCGAGTTGTAGACACTTTTTGAATTTGTAGCAAATTTGCTTGGCAAGTCTACAGCAGGAGTCCTGCAGGTCTTTAGCAAGAGCTCTGCAAGTGTACAGCACTTTTGCAAAGCTCGATGATCTGGAGACTTGCTGTAATTGTGCAACAAAATTGTGAAGCTTGGCAAGTCTAGCAATAGTTTAGATTCTAGAAAGTCATTTTCAAACTAGCAATTGTTTGCTATCTTGGTAGGAGAAACGCTTCCAGCGCGGCCTGCGCCACCCGGTGGCCAACTGAGCGCATTGCAACAACAAGGAATTGTGTGCTGTGACGAATCTGCTGCTTGTGAATCTGCAGCTGAGGCGAAAGTGCTGCTCTGCCTTTGCCCTTCGCTGGGAGACTTTGCCCAGGGCTGCAGCCATTGCACTGCTGAGGCTGATGGCAGCATTAAGACTGCACAGACACCTCCTGCAGCTGCCCAAGTGCAGTCCCCAATGCTGCAGGCTCAGTAGTAGGGCTGCCCAGGCCTTCCCAGTCCTCAGGGGGGACATTCTACCCATCCACAAGCATGTCTATGAGGCCAATTCCAGGAACAGTCACCGCTGCAGAGACAGGTGAGCTAGGGCAACGCTTGTCATCATAGATGCCCCCACTGGGGGGGTAATAGGCACAAGGGGGTGCTCCTGCTAAGCAAATTCAATTTGGCATTATGACTTTTTCAAATTTGCAGTTGCTCGCAACCTGGCGCTGATGGCTAAACTCCAGAGTTTGCCTTTTCGGCATTTCTCGCCATTCGTACGCTGTAACATTAGCGCTGGCTGGCTAGCGGGGTCAGGCACTTATAGGGTGACCCTTACGGGTGGGGAAACTCTGTCCCTCCAGCTGTTGTGGAACTACAAATCCCATGAGGCATTGCAAGATCCTCACAGCCGCAGGCATGATTCCCAGAGACAGATGCATCATGGGATATGTAGTTTTGCCATAGCTGGAGGGCCGGAGTTTGCCCACCCCTGCCCTTATTCGTTTTAACAAAAGTCTTCCCGTAAGATTATATAAGCATTTAATGTATTTTATGTATGTTATTTACCTGCAAAAGCTTCCTTTGTGTAGACATCAAAAAGCCCAGAGACTGTTGATGGGTGCCGCCATCTTGCATGTGATGTCGGCAGACTCAGCTGTCACTCAAGTGAAACTCTATAGCAGGGGTAGGCAACCTCGGCTCGACTGTAAACAGTGTGATGCATCGAAACAACATGTTCCCTTTATTGCCCCTACACAATCTTAGTGTGTGGACTGGTGTGAATGAGCCCCAAGTAAGCATTTTAAATAATTTTTGTGCTTTACCTTCAATCTTTGAAGTCGGTGACCGGGTCAAATGAAAAGCACGATAGATTGCTGGAAAACATGGCCGAGCGAATCGATTTGACGATCCGATGAACAGGCAAATTCAGAGTTTTTGGTTCACCTGAGTAGCGTTCTTTCACACACAAGAACAGCATTCATCACACAACTTTTTTTTTATACCACAACGCATGGTATTGTGGTACTAAAGTGCTTTGCACCACACCGCGGCTGATAGGTGTGTTGGGTGCCATTCAGGTAAATAGCAATGTATCTAGCACATGATAACGCACTCTAGGTGCATTGTATGAAAGCGTGCGCACAGTATGGTGTGATTAATGCTACGCTTAGGTGGGAATTTCCCCCTAAAGTGTATCTAAAGCCATAATTAAAGGAGAACTATGAGATGAGTGCTTTTCACTCCTCCTCGTAGTTCTAGCCGACCTGTGACAATGAGACTGTCACAGGTCGGCTCAGTAGATCGGGAAGTGAGCGAACACATACCGGCGCTCGCTCACTTCTCGATCTTGTCCCTGCAGAGAGCCGTGACAGGGGAGGGGCTGGATTCCCCCCTCCCCACTCCGATCCTCCAGCGCTGACTGGCGGAACGGACGGGGGAGGGGGCGGGTCCAGCTGGCTCTGCCTCTAGATAGGCAGAGCCAGCTGTCACTCACGCAGCTGGGCGGATCCAGACACAATTGTCGGGACCCGCTTCAGCTGCGGGGTCTCCGTATACCGCGAGCTGTAGCTCGCGGTATACTGAGCTTTGGGTGACGGGAGGACGCTAGTTTGTGTCCTCCCATTACCCTAAGGAGAACTATGGGGAAAAGCCCTGACCCCATAGTTCTCCATTAAAGGGTTGTTAAACCCTCGCTTGTTTTTGCATATATATAAGGCTAGCAAACAATAGATATATGAAAAAACATTTTAAAAAAAACCTTTTAAAAAGGGTTTAAACTGACCGGTGTTTTCACCTCGCGCTCCCGTCCAAACATCTGAAGAGTCTCGGGCGGCCGCAAAGGATCTTAGGGCGGGCGCATGCGCACTTCAGATGTTCGGCTAGGAGATGAGGAGAGACACAAGGTAAGTACAGGTGAAACTCGAATAATTAGAATATCGTGCAAAAGTAATTGCAGTAGTTGCTGCAAAAGGGGCCCAAACCAAGTACTGAGTACATATGCATGCTTGTACTTTTCAGAGGTCCGATATTGTTCTATGTACAATCCTTGTTTTATTGATTGCATGTAATAATCTACTTTTTTGAGGTTGTGGATTTGGGGTTCTTGGGGTTTCCATGAGCTGTAAGCCATAATCATCACAATGATGACAAATCACGGCTTGAATTATCTTGCTTTGCATGTAATGAGTCTATCTCATATATTAGTTTCACCGCATAAGTTGCATTAGTGAAATAAATGAACTTTGCACAATATTCTAATTATTCGAGTTTCACCTGTATATGGAGCACCGTGGGACATGAGAGAAGAGGAGGACAGAGGAGTCAGCGCTGTATCGGAGTCCCGCACCAGCGCTGGAGGGACAGCCGAAAAGGACTGGAAAGAAGAAGATCGGATTAAGAGGCTTTTTTGATTACCGTATATACTCGAGTATAAGCCGTCCCGAATATAAGCCGAAATAAGGGAAATGAGGAAGCTACTGGTAGATAGATACCAATAAAATGACATTATTAAGAGCAGCCCTCATCATGGGAAAATGTGCTCTCCTGAAGTTGTTGTGTTTTTATTTTTCCAGTATGTGAATGTTGTTTAGAACGTAAGCTAAATGAAATCATATTAAATGTTTATTATAAAACACTTTTTCAAAAACATTTTTCCCTCTGCGCAGTAATTGATGTCACTCATCCATCTCCAGGTCCCTGGTCACAATCTGTGTCCTGATCTGAAAGCGCCAGGCATAGATATCTTCTGCAGTGCAAATATATATATACATTTTTTCCTTCATGAAAGTTTTTGTCTCTAAAATGACGAACATCTGAAAATACACTAATTATCTCATTACATCGCATTAAATTGTATGAGCGGGCCTACGATAATCAGCGCGGCACTCAGGCGTCCCGTCATTACAAGTCATTTGGCAAGCTGAGCAGGTTTGGAACAGTCTTTGAAGTCATTGACTAATAGGAGCTTTTAATGGTGACAATTCACATCCATCTGAAGTGCGGAAACCTTAAAGTGACATTAAAGCCAAATGTTTTCCCCCTCCCCCCCATGTAAATGTTAGCACTTACCTCAAATTATGTCTCTTATTCCGATCTTCCTCTTCTTTCCCCATGTTTTCATGTGTCCCTCCAGCTGTGCGGCGTCACTCCCATCCAGCGCTGACTGCTCTGTCTCTCCGATCCAGCGGTGTCTGCAGGCGGATGCACGCGTCCATAGACTTACCTTGCGTCTCTGCTCATCTCCCGGCCAAGAATCGGAACTGCGCATGCGCCCGCCCCAAGATCCTTTGCGGCCGTACGATCACTTCCTGATTCTCGGCGCGGGAGCGAGCAGCGATAACGAGGTAAGTTTAAAACCAGTTCAAGCGGGTTTTTTTTTTTTTTTTTTAATTTTTTGCCTTTATCTACTGTTTGCTAGCAAGAG
>NW_017307296.1:538954-548137 GCF_000935625.1 Nanorana parkeri
GAGGGAATTTTAAACCCATTTCAAGCGGGTTTTTTTTTTTTTTTTTAACTTCTTGCCTATATCTACTGCTTGCTAGCAGTAGATATAGGCAAAAAAAACCGGAGGGTTTAGAACCCCTTTAAAAGAGAACTATAGCCAAACCCTTTTTTTCTGCTTTAGTCCTCTTTTGGGTCAAATTTTCGATTGTTTACTAATGTTCTCCTGTGCCCCAAAGTCAGCATATAGCAGGCTACTGCCCGCTATATGCTGACTGTGCAGATCCGCGTTGTAGCCTGGAAAGATCCTGACAATATTGTCGGAAACCATCCCGCTGTCTGATTGACAGTTGGCTCTGCCTCTCTAGAGCCAGAGCCAGCTGTGCCCGCCCCTTCCCCTCTCTGTCTCTCCAGTGAGCACTGGAGGAACAGAGAGGGGAGGGTGGAATCCCTGTGGGGAGTGGTGAGTGACGGTCACACCGCTCTCTGCAGGGAGAAGCCGTGAGCTTAGTGATCAGCGCTTTGTGATCACTTAGTCCTCAGACTGGTGAACATACGTTTACTGATCTATCCACTGACTGGGACCCAATGCCCCCCTATGTGATAGCAATTTAGTAAAGGAAAAAAAAAAGATGAAATAAAATAAACCTAAAAATAAAAAAATTATATCAAATAACAATAAAAAAATGTTTTCTTTAAAAAGTCCCCTGCCACCATGAGTGCACACATATTAATGTAAACACGCGTTGGGTGCTCCTACATACGGAAAAGCGATCGTGCTACACATGTTAGTTATCGCCGCATTCACCAGAGTGAGGCCCCATTCACACCTAGGCGTATTGTAGTATGCGCGTCTGTCGCGCGACTGTCACGCGGTTTTTTACCGCGATTCGCGGTAAAAAAAGTCACGCGACCGTCGCGCGATTCCAAAGGCTACTTGGCTGTATCCCAATGGAAAACGCCCTACAAAACGGCCCAAAGTAGTCCCGGGACCTTTTCAGGCGTGGGCCGTTTTGTAGGGCGTTAGGGACGGGCGGAAATACGCCTAGGTGGGAACGAGGGCATTGACTACAATGCTATTTATTTTTTTGACCGTTTTGTAGCGCGTTCGTCGAGCGTAGGACACGCTACAAAACGGTCAGGTGTGAACGCAGCCTAAGAGCAACAATTCTAGAGCCGATATTCACAGATATCTATAAACTGATGACCTGCACAGGCTTTTAAAGCGTCACCTATGGACAATTTGGGCTACCGTATTATGTCGCCGTTTCACAGACGCACGCACATTTTTAACCTCGGCATGTTGGGTATCTATTTACTCGTCGTAACCTCATCTTTTATATTTTACAAAAAAAAAGGATATATTGTGTTTTTGGGCACTAAAATTAACTTTTCATTTTTGGGTTTGGTAAAGAGTTGAGGTAAAATTGTGAGACGTAAAAATTGGCAATTGCCAGCGTTTTATTCTACAGGGTCTTTGCTTTCCGGAAATATATACAGGCAGTCCCCAAGTTACAAACATCTGACTTGCATACGACCCCTACTATTACTGTACAGCAGGGGGTCCCAGGCTACAGCCAAAGTGTACCGCGCAGCATTTCAGTCGTTGTAATGCTACCGCGCTCGTGCCGATGAGGAGTGCCCGCCTTTTTGGGTCCAGTTCGTAGTACTGCATGTACATTACAGGAAGTTCGCTTTTGAAGGACGTACAGACAAGGGGATGCCCGCCTCTTCTTCCGGGTCACTGTCAGCTTTTTACTGCTGTCTGTATGCTCATTAGAAAGATTTAATCTCACTTCCTGTCCTTGAGACAACAGGAAGTGAGAGGACATCTACCTCTAGGAAGGGAAATTCACTACTGTAAGAGTTATCATGAGAAAAAGGAGTGTCCACTGAAGCTTTTATAACCAATCCTTGTTTCCACGACAACCCAAACTTTTCAAAATCCAATTGTGACCGGGACAGAAAATGAGGTGAAATCTTCTGAACAGGGGCACAGACAGCAAAACAAACGTTACAGGGGGTTAACCCTTCCCTATGCTATCCTAAACTTAAAGAAAACAAAATTGTCTGGAGTTACACTTAAATTTTTTTTACCTGTTCCAACTTGTATACAAATTCAACTTAAAGGAGAACTATGAGGTGAGTGATTTCCACTCACCTCATAGTTCTAGCTGACCTGTGACAATGAGACTGTCACAGGTCCGCTCAGTAGATCGGGAGGTGAGCGAACACATACCGGCGTTCGCTCACCTCTCGATCCTGTCACGGCTCTCTGCCGTGACAGGGGAGGGGATGGATTCCCCCCTCCCCACTCCGATCCTCCAGCGCTGACTGGCGGAACGGGGGAGGGGGCGGGTACAGCTGGCTCTGCCTCTAGATAGCAGAGCCAGCTGTCACTCACACAGCTGGGCGGATCCAGACATCGATGTCGGGATCCACTCCGGCTGCGGCGTCTCAGTATACCGCGAGCTGCAGCTCGCGGTATACGGAGCTTAGGGTGACGTGAGGACGCTAGTTTGTGTCCTCCCGTTACCCTAAGGAGAACTATGGGGAAAAACACTGACCCCATAGTTCTCCTTTAGGAACAAACCTACAAACCCGATCTTGTTCCTAATGTTTGGGGGTTTTATGTAAATTTCAGGCCTAAAAATGTGGATTATATCAGGGCCCTGGCAATGAAAGGGTTAAATGAGTTTTTGTTTCCCCCGGAGTTCAGCTTTAATACTCAAACTTGACCTGCCAGTTAAAAGCCGTAGAAGCAGTTGCTATAAATGACATGCGATCAGTTCTTGATGAAGTGTAATTGTGTCCTTTCTGTAGGTACCTGGAGCTTTCGGGGAAGGTGAAGTTGGGAGGGGGCGAGAACGCCATCTTGCGCCATACCCAGAGGAACAAAAAGCTGCTGGTGCGGGAGAGGTTGAAACTGCTTTTGGACGATGAAAACTTCCTTGAACTGTCTCCGTTGGGGGGTCTTGGTCTACCGTACGGTGATGTGCCTTCTGCCGGCTGCCTTACTGGTACAGTTAGTCCTTAAGGACCTATAGTGGGAAACCGGGGACAGATATCTGTGCTCGTGCTCGAATCTTTGTTACTGTGTGTGGTCAGCGCTCAGCTCAGAATGGCTGGGTAGATCTTACACATGTGTGATTTATTTAATTCCCAATGCGTCCGAATTTTGTATCCCGTCCGAATTTCGTTCCAAAACTAAACTGAATCTGACATGTGCCTTTTCTGGCCAATCGGATGTGTTTTTCAGTTTAATGCACCTGAATGGGTCTGAAAACAAATTTTTGTTACGGCAACATGGGAGCCATCTGATTGGCCAGAAAAGTAATATGCCGTAATGAAAATTCGTGTTCAGCATTTACATATAATACTAAAGCTGAGGCTCCCAGACCCAAATGGCATTCTGGAGCTCCCAAATGCGATTTTGAAATTCGGATACTGAATGCCGTTCGGGTCTGGGAGCCTCAGCTTTAGCATTAATATCTGTAGATGGTTTTCTGGGGTATTCACAACGAATATTCCTAAGCTCATCCGAAAACTAACGAAAATTTGGATTTCGTCCAAACCCGAACCGAATTGAATTTCAAATCTGAATCCCGAAATATCCGAACTGAATAGAGGTGCACCAAAATGGAAATGTTAAAACGGAAATAAAAAAGTTGTCAGGCCGAAACTGATACCGAAAATGTTTTTTATTTAAATTTTTTTTTACATTTTAAATATTTGTATTTATTCATTTTTTATTAAATATTTTTAACTTTACTTTTAGGGGCTTCGGGGAAATATTGGGGGTTTAGACCACTGATATTTCCCTTTTTTAAAATAGAAAAAGAGATTGAGGACAGAAAGTCCTCAATCTCTTTTTCTGTGTCCCCCGTTATCAATGAACAGGAATCCTTTATACTGAGTGTTCCTGATCATTCATAACATGAAGACAGAGTATGTTTACTATAACTACAACTATGAATGGACAGGAGGAGATGTAGATCACTTCCCAGTCATTCATAATTGAGGATATAGTAACCATACTCTGTCCTCAATTATCTACAAACACTCAGCGATCACTGATCACTGACTGCTTGTACCCGCTCTCCTCTCTGACACGCTGTCACAGGAGGCTGAGCGAGCGGTGTAGGGAGGAGAGCTCAGCCTCCTGTGACAGTGCTGGTTGTCTCCGCCCACACACCGCTCTGCCGGACTGTGATAGGCGGCTGAGCAGTGTGGGAGGAGACACCGGCTGCTCACAGCGCTCTCCTCCCGCAGCGCTCGGCCGCCTGTCACAATTTCTCTCCTCCCCACTGGGACACAGAGCAGCACTCAGCGGGGAGGAAAGAAAGCAGGGATGCGCCGATGTATCAGCAGGAAAACGGCACTTTCGGAATTATGCCAAAAGTGCCATTTTCGGCTGATATGTTTTGGCGGCCGATATATCGGTGCATCCCTAGTACTGAACCAAATTTTTACGCAACTTGCATGTCTAGTAGATCTAAACTCAGCTTCTGCAATCCAAAGGATCTCCCAATTATTCTTGGCTCAACAGGGAACACAGTAGATATAGGACATGAAGTGCCACACCAATTAATATAGTCCACATACGGCTTTTTTCTGTTCGGGTCAGGGAGTCATTCAAGTAGAGTGGCCAACGCGTTTCAAGGATCCAAAACACACCCCCTTCATCAGTGCTTAATGAGAGAAATCATATATGTGGACTACAATCCCTGCCAAACCAGCTGCTGACAAGCCTGACAAACTCCCACCACAGCTCAATACAACTTTCAAACTGCAGGGACTGTAGTCCACATACATGATCTCTCTCATTAAGCCCTGAAGAAGGGGGTCTGTTTTGGACCCCCGAAACGCATTGGTTACTCTACTTAAATGCCCCCCTGACCCTAATGGAATAAAGTTGTATCTGGACTATTTTAGTCGAGGTGGCACTTCAAGTCCTACACCTACTGGGCTTAGCCAGAAGTTCATTAAAATATCGACTTGTTGTCGTTGAGCCAGGTGGTGCCAGTAGGCCCTCCCACAGATATAATTTTGGCTGATTTAGCAGGCAGTGCCTGGAATTTGATCCGTGTATGGCCAGCTTTTAGTATTTGTGCTTCTCTATGCAATGCAGGTAGATCATGGCTGGTGGGAGGGGCAGGCCGATTTCATTGAAAGTAAATCGGAGTGCAGTGTTTGTCCTTGAGCGGTGCTGCACTGCATTCTCATTGAATTGCTCACTTGCTGCGCCCCCTGCTGGCGATCCCCGGAAAGGAAGCGTCTGCTCGTGCACTGACTATGTGTACAAACCCTCAGACACACGTCTTATATATCATTTACATTGTCTGTTGCAGGTGTCGGGAGGGTCTGTGGTATTTGGTGCATGTTTATCGCTAATGACGCCACAGTAAAAGGAGGAACTGCCTTCCCGATCTCCGTGAAGAAGCAGCTGAGGGCCCAGGAGATCGCCATGCAGAACAGGCTGCCCACTGTGTACCTGGTGGATAGCGGAGGGGCCTTTCTGCCTCTGCAGGTACCTTCTGTGCTGCCCCTGTGTTGTTTGGGCTTCTGTCAGCACTGGTGGTGATTATCTTAACTGTTCTTCTTTTGTTTCTCCAGGCTCAGCTGTTCCCCGACAAGGAGCACGGCGGAAGGACGTTTTATAACGAAGCCATCATGTCAGCTCTGAGAATCCCCCAGGTACAGCAACAGATAGGACATGTAGGAGCCATGTTGTAGGGCTAGACTTTGCATTTGATACAGGCTACGTTATGACTGCGTCCTCACTGGGAAGATTCACCCTCTCTTGTAATGATATGTGAGCACCGCTCAGTCCTGGGGTACTGTGAGCCCAACCCGCATGATGATGTGCCCCCCAGGCTTGTAAACAACAGGTTGGGCTCAGAGGCAGTGGGCAGAATGACGCCAGGAATTACAAGAAACAAACAAAAATATATTTTAAAAAATACACTAAAACCTTCATCATCATAAAGAACTTCTGTGTTTATTGGAACAGGTGGCGGTAGTGTGCGGATCATGTACAGCAGGCGGAGCGTACATTCCCACCATGGCAGAGGAGACCATCATGGTGGACAGGATTGGGACTATATTTTTAGCGGGACCCCCACTTGTTAAGGCTGCCACCGGGGAGGACGTATCGGCTGAAGAACTTGGCGGAGCCAAACTTCACTCCAGGTAACACAGCCGAGGATGTATTGGAGGAGCTGGCTGACTTTGCATCACAGTCTGTAACTGGCTTCTTGTATGTCTTGGATGCTCTGTGCTATAATTCCCAGCTCTGTTCCTGTTCATCGGGCAGATTTGGGGTGCTCTTGCTCACCTTTGTGTGTTCCAGCTCCTCCTCTTATGTACCCGATAATATAAAGTTAATAAATAATACAGCAGGTATGGTGGAAGCCTTTCATAATGGGCACAGTGGGTGTGCGACCCGGGAACTCAGCACAGGGATGGTGGGAGCCTTTCATAATGGGCAGCGTGGGTGTGCGACCCGGGAACTCAGCACAGGGATGGTGGGACCCCCTCATAATGGGCACAGTGGGTGTGCAAACCCCGTAACTCAGCACAGGGGTGGTGGGAGCCTTTCATAATGGGCACAGTGGGTGTGCGACCCGGGAACTCAGCACAGGGATGGTGGGAGCCTTTCATAATGGGCAGCGTGGGTGTGCGACCCGGGAACTCAGCACAGGGATGGTGGGAGACCTCATAATGGGTACAGCGGGTGTACAGACCCAGGAACTCAGCGCAGGGATGGTGGAAACCCTCATAATGGGCACAGCGGTTGTGTAGACCCGGGAACCCAGCACAGGGATGGTGGAACGCCTCATAATGGGTACAGCGGGTGTACAGACCCAGGAACTCAGCGCAGGGATGGTGGAAACCCTCATAATGGGCACAACTGTTGTGTAGACCCGGGAACTCAGCACAGGGATGGTGGGAGACCTCATAATGGGTACAGCGGGTGTACAGACCCGGGAACTCAGCGTAGGGATGGTGGAAACCCTCATAATGGGCACAGCGTTTGTGTAGACCCGGGAACTCAGCGCAGGGATCTCACCAATAAAGTATCTAAGAGATTAAATAATTGTCAGTTTGTTTACAGCTATGAAGCGCTTCTCATTGGTCAGTGCGTTTGGGTTCTGCGTCAGGTGTTCATGCTGACCAATGAGTGCTCGCCATTTGCCAGTGGATTTTAAAATATTGAGCACAGAGCTGCACTGCTGTGTACGGCTCCTACACTGGCAGCAGCGGAGGGGAAGGAGCGTTTGCTGATAGTTAAGAGCAGCGGGAGAGGGGGCAGAGTGGTGGGAGTAATATCATTTTCCCAAATTCGCCTGGGAAAGTGGGAATACCCTTTAAGGCCTGGTTCACAGCAAGTACACAGTACATGTGATCACGTACACACAGTGAACCCTCCTGGCTGGAAGGACATGCTGCAAATTTTTGTTCCCAGTGGTTAAGTGTATGTAGGTGACCCAGGTTCTGTGTACACCAATAACGGTAACCAGTATTCCATCTTGAGCGTTGTCTCCATTCTTTGCCTAGAGTCAGCGGTTGTGTCGATCATTTTGCAGCTACAGAACCCGAAGCCTACAGCTGCGCCCGACTCATCATTTCTACCCTGAACTTTGACCCGCCACCCGATGGCGCCAACGTGTTTGAAGATCCTCTTTATGACACTCGTGAGTTAGCGGGGCTCGCACCAAGAGATTACAGCTGCACTCTGGACATAAAACTGGTGAGTGTATCAGATATTAGTAATACAATATGGGGAAATGTATCAAGAATGTACATTCAAAGGGCACAAGAAAGGTAGATTGAAAAGCAGAGACGAATTGGCTTGCAGCTTCTGTTCTAGGCCTCCCTCTAGTGGTTATAAATAGAATTGCACCAGATTAAAACATGACCAGCTTTTACCAGTGGAGAGGTTGAAGCTTACTGGGGTATTGTGCTTCCCTTGTGTCTGTTTTCTGAGTCTCGGGTTCATTTTGTGGCACAGAAATGACAAAAATCCATATACACTTATGTTTGTTTTAACTTTCATTACAAACTCAGTATATTAAGGTAGACATAATGCACCAAGTGCAACGTTGCGGAGTTTTGCTGTACGTTTTCTTGTTTAAATGGTGGATTCAATATATTTAAAGTGTTTCTCATTTGTTTGTTTTTTTCATTTAGTTTCAGCATGAATACCTGGCCCTAGTCATAGCCATTCTGTATCACAAAGCAAAGCCTTCTTATATACCCACCCCCAGTACAAATCAGGACAGATATCACCCCATATATAATTTTAGCTCTGTTTTCGCATCACAAAACAACAGGCTCACTTTAACGCTTCCCTCCTAAGCAGCACATACTCTTTCTATGCTCCCCTGCTGCTCCATTTAGCTGCCAGGAGCAAAAAAAGTACCCAACACTTCCAGGTATTGAAGTGCATGTAACTCATTCCATGTGACATTGCTGGGCCAATCACCAAGCACCAGTTCTGTCTATAGCCTTGTGTAATGTTGGACTTGAGCATCTTACAGATGGGGGTTTCACCTACTCCTAGCATTCAGACCGAACAGTGGTTGAGTGCAAGGACAGTATGTGTTGTTGGGGAAGGGAAGGGGATGACTTAGGCAAAGTACTGATTTACTTTAGGACTGGGGAAGCAAAGGGAAATCTCCCCAATAGGTGCACAAAGAGCAATAAAAACTTGACAGAAGATGTAATGCTTTACTAATCTACTAAAAAAAAGTTTTATTTTATTTTTTTATAGCTATCTCTGTCCCTGATGTCTCCTCACTTTCTGTCCCAGTGACACCTTGTGTGTCCGTTTGTGATGTCCAGATAGTCCGGTGTGTCTAGTAGGACAGGAAGTGAGGGGAAATCACCCCAGCTACAACACAGACAGTAATAAAAACCTAACAAAGGCTTTAACCCTACTCTTTACAGTATAAAAAAGGGGAAGGCAGAGGACTATGCAAGTTTCAACTCTGAGAAAGTGGGTGCAGTGGGGGGCCAGGGGCTAAAACTAGATGCAGCTTTTATGCGAGGAGATATGTGTGTAGGTTTCGTCTTAAAAATGTCCATATGTATGATGCTTAAGACATAGGATTGTAAGCCCCTAGGGAGCAAGGGTTGATGCAAATTACCTGTGTTGTGTGATATATTGTCCTTTTATACATAGAAGGACGGTATATAATACTCC